>NW_013953196.1:164062-165236 GCF_001266775.1 Austrofundulus limnaeus
TGTTAGTGTAAAGCGCTTTGGGGGTCCGGAGGGACTTGAAAAGCGCTCTATAAGTTCAGTACCATTTACCATTTACCTACTTCCTCATTAAAGTCCTCACTCTGTCTCCAGCTGTTTTTCCTCCATCTCTGTCTTTGAGCTCCTCTCTCAAACTGCGGCTCAGTCCGACTGTCCGCAGCTCCACATTCATTGCATTTTTTTTGCATCAAAGACACTAAAATAACAAACTAAACTTCACCCTAACTATGAAATATAGTTACACAAATATAACAAAAATGTAATAATTTTCGGATATCTCATTGCTGACTTCCAATCGCGCCGTCTCTCCATCGCAGCCGAACTTTATTCACTTCCGCCTCTTTTTATTTTTATCCTCCTGTAGATTTTTTGCCGTTTGTCTAATATTTTCAGGCTTCAGTCAGAAAGGAGTTTGGAGGGTTTGTTTGTTCGGCGGGGTGGGGGTGATGCCAGAGAGTGGAATGAGGTGTTTTTTCCCCCATGAATCAGCCCTCTTCTACATCCTCCTGCTGCAACGTGCTTCAAATATGACGAACATTAATAAAAAGAGCCATAATTTTATTCAATTCAACATATAATTTAATCAGTGTATGATTATTTATTATTATTTCAGTTAGAATGAGTGGAGCACTTGTAAACTACGCAAGATATGAGCATTTTTTCAGATAGCAGATCCTCCACTTTTTCACTTCCTGACCTCCATCTGAACTTCGCGCTCCAGTGGCACTGCATCTTGACGTCACGTGAAACCCACCTATTGAACTCTAAGTGGTTTTAACACTACATATGGACACTGGGGGGAGGGATAATTTGTTTTGTATTTTTGTATTTGATTGTTCAATTTTTTGTTTTGTTTTTGAAAATAATATATTTGAAAAACTTTGTATCTTTGTCAGTGCTCACTTCCTTTATTTAAACATTTTTGTCACTTATTATTTAAAGTTGAAAGGGTGTGTATTTTTTATTTCTAGAATTTGCATGTCCTTGTGTGATTGGTTAATTTACAAAACAAATCTAAACCGTACATATATATTATACAACAGTGGAAAAAAATAAACACCATAAGCTGGTTAAAATATCCCACATGTCAGGAGGGAGACCTGACTGGCATCCAACGAAATTACTCAAAATGAATAGCAATAAAATAACAAAACCC
>NW_013953196.1:165676-168197 GCF_001266775.1 Austrofundulus limnaeus
GTACTTATACATACAAAGACATGATAAAAAAGTTCAAAAATTTAAAAAACATGTATACAAAAAATTTTTTAAAGGTTATAACAAATAAGATACAATATAGTGCGTCAAAACACAGCAAATATAAATCAGTGACCAGTTACTACTAACATTGGTTTCATTGGTATCAATGAGCCCTAACATTCAGATGCAAGTCCCCCCTACTTTGTCCTGCATTTAAAAAAGAGAAATAGCTATAGGGATGAAGGAAAACTTGTACCCGTTATTTTTCATACAGAGAAGTCTGAGCCGGTGGCCAAAAGGCAGAAACTGGAACTCAGTGTGTAAAGGATGGGAACTGTCAGCAAGAATAGTGCTAGTTTTCCTGGTGATCTGTCTATTAAACAGTTCTGTAAGTGAGCATTGTTCAACTCCTATGGTCTTGTTACTTGTGTGTATAACTCTGCTGAGTGTATTTTTTGACTTAATGTTAAGATTTCCAAACCAGCAGRGGAGAGAACAGGTCAGCACAGACTCAACATATGATATATAAAACAGAATCATCATAGACTTGTCAACCTGAAACTTTGCCAGTTTTCTCAAACAAAACAATCGCTGTTGTCCCTTTTTTTTGCAGGTTCTCTGAATGACAGGTAAATTTTAACTTATTATCCAACATAGCGCCAAGATATTTATAATTTTCTACTATCTCCGCAAYCTGACCTTTAATTACTGTTGGTTGATTTGTGTTATGAGACTTCTTTCTAAAATCAATGCACATGTCCTTCGTTTTCTGTACATTTAATTGGAGAAAAGCATTTTCACACCAGTCTACAAATTCATCAACCACAGGACCATGACCATGTTCATCATCATGTAGAAGGCTGACTATTACCAAATCATCAGCAAATTTTAATATTAATCTATTATCATGCTGCCTACGGCTGTCATCCGTGTACAGAATATAAAGGAGAGGAGAGAGGACGCAGCCTTGTGGAGACCCTGTAGACGATGACATCTCTCTAGACATGCATCCATTCACCCTCCTGTACCCTCCTGTGAGTAACATGTACACTCCTGTTTGCTATCTAAACCAGAGGTCTTCAAGTCTGTTCTTTGCTACCCTCTATCCTGCATGTTTTAAGCCCCCTCTCAATTGTCAAGTCTCGCTCTTTTCGGTTGTGGTCTGTTCGGTTCTGCTGAGATGTTTGTGTGTCTCCATCTCAGTGTGTCCCTCCTTCTGTGGGCATTGTTTAGGGAGGAACGTCAGCCGTTGTAGTGAAAAAGTAAAAAAATAAAATAAAAAAAAGAACAAAAATTTTTGGGGTTTTATTGTCCAGTAGTCGGATTTTATTTTCTATGTATTTAATTATTTATTTTTGTAGAGGTGCTGATGTTAAGTGCTTGCGTAACTGTGAGAGGCCAGTTTGTCTTACTTGTGCAGGATAAAATTGCACAAGTAACGTCTTGCCTCTGTCAATCAATYCAAAAGCTAATCCATGGGCAGCATTCTGCATGGTTGTAACTGGAAATGGAGTCACATTTGGCTGAGGTTGAACCAAGGAGAATGGCACACGGATGCGCTAGTGGAGAGGGGGCTTTAGAAGTTTCCCTGATTCAACACACCTTACTGAAATGAATGAGTGATTGACAGGTTCTGCTGAACTTGATGACATTCTGAGTAGATGGTTATTTTGTTGAATCAGGTGTGTTGAAGCAAGAAAACAGCAGTGGGAAAGTGGATCCTGAGAAACAGGATAGAAGTCCTCTGGTCTAAACTATGATTTAATGAAGTTCTGTGTGTGTTCCATAGATGGTGAAAAGTGCATGATAGACATTGCGAGATTGCCCAGGTCCATAGGGTCTAATAAATTGCCTAAACAATTGAAATGAGCTTTTTGACTTAGAGTAGGTTAGTTATCTGCAGTGGGTTGGAACAGACAGCTTTCTTTATGTTAATGTTCTGTCACACACAGTTGTTACGAAGCAAAAAAAATGTTTTTAACTTGTCATATTTCTGAGATAAAGTGCTGTACAAATTAAAAAAATTTAATGAGTAAGAACCAAGGAGGCTCTATAGAACAGCTGGAGTGCACAAAAACCAGGTGACCGTGTGATCGACTAGTGAAGCTAACGGCTAACGCAAAACGGTCAAGACTCTGGATTTCCCATTACTGTACATGTTGACAACAGAGCAGAAAATAGGACTGACGATGTAGAAATCATAAAAACAATTAATAATAATATTAACCCAATTATTATTAATATTTTACACTTCATATAATCTATCTAATGTTTTAAACAATGTCAGAAAAGCTGTTTGTGTTATGGATTTATTAACAGAAGATAAACAGGAAAACGTCTCATTTCACAACACAAGTCAGCAGATTTGATCTTATTTAGCTCAATGTGATCTGAGCAGAACATAATGTAACAGTTTAAAATTAAAATAATCTTATAAAGTCCACGTAATCACTGTTATTGAACTGGTTAGCAGATATTAGCTTGTGGAGCATTTATACAGAGTTTAGCACTGTTGAATCAT
>NW_013953196.1:170993-173037 GCF_001266775.1 Austrofundulus limnaeus
AGTCAGGTGTGTTGGAGCTGGAAAACCTCTAAAACATGCAGGATAGCGGCCCTCGAGGACTGGAGTTTGACACCCCTGAGTTAGCTAATAGAGACAAGTTTCATCCTATAACCAGAGAACATTTTCTAACTGTTGACTGGTAAATATAAATATTATTTTTTTATGACAGTAAGAAGAAATAATAAATATACTTTATTACTAGATGAAATCATCATTTTTCAACAAGCTAAAGTCTAAGTTACAGGCTGACTTCAGGTCTGGTTTAGATCATTGTTGCTTATAAATTATATATTTCTCTGGTATAAATCTGCTGTTTTACATGATTGTTGAATGAAATTAACATAGTTATTAAATTATTGTAAAAACATGACAGATAATTTGTCAAACAGATCCAGTTCAGCTGCTGTTTATCTATTAGTTTCTATGTTTGCTGTGAGCTGTTGTCTGTTTGGTCTGTTTCTGCTCCTCCATGCTGTCACAGATGCTACCAGTGGACTCAGTCTAGTGATCTATATATTTAAGTCTATGGTAAGAACCAATCTCTTCTGTCACTCACGGTTCAAGTATGATTTCAATAGACAATATCATTTTCATACAGCAGCCATTTGTTTGAACTAAACTTTTCAGAGGTTTGCTCATGTTAAAAGTCAGATGTAGCTGCTCTGCCCTGCCCTGTAACATCACAATTTGGCCTTCTGATTGGCTGAGGCTGTTACTGGGCAGAGTAGTGTCTTGAGTAACAGAACAAAGAGGGACGTTGTGTAACTAAACATGGCACCCAGATTGCTCAGCAGTTTAAGACATAGAAAGCTGCAATTTATGATAACGGACAGCTAACTCAACAGATACTGAAAGTTAATCGGAAGTTTAAGCTAATCACTAATGCTAAAAAAAGGGCTCTAATTCAGCCATTTTAAGACTTACAGAGAAAGTCAGTAAGGTAGTAGCCACAAACAAGTTTTGACAATCTGAATGCTAAATAAAAACCCAAGATGGCTACCATAGTTAAAATTCAGAATTGACCATAACTCAACCATTTTTAGACATATTTGGGATGGTAATAGATAGCCATGATCTCTAAAACAGTAAATTCTAACCTTCATTTAAATTGGACAGCACGTGGCAAGCCCTTTCATAATTTCTCCAGGAACTATTCTATTTTTTAATGTATTGTTGAACTCTGAACAGTTTACAGATGACTATGACTCATTTTTTTGTAAGCTAAGAGGCATGACAATAGCTTTTTAGCTCCATGCTCAATGATTTTGAGTGCTGTTTTTAGCATATGCTCCACGGGTACGTCCGCTCCGAGTAAACAAATGAAGCTTAACCTGGCGGGGAGGCATGTAACGCCTGGAGGCCCACCAGTCTAATAATGCTCTGGGGGGAATCCTGACATCCATCACATGGACTGACCACATGCCAGTCCTGCTGCCTGTGACCATTTATGTAGAAATAGTGTCCCAGAGTTTTCTCCTATATTTTGATACATAATTACAGTAATGAATAGAGATATATTTTTGTTAGGTTGATAAAAAGACTAAAATATATGTAGAAAAAATTAACAAAACTTTACATAATCTAGGAAATGTTCGTATAATTAGTGGAAGGGGATACCGAGGGTTCAAGGATGGTTTTTATCTAAACATCAGATTATTTCAGCTGAGATTAGTTTGTCTCTCTTCTTTGATGCTACATCTTCAGTTTTATAAACAGTTTCATGTGGCTCCTTCTCTCAAAAAACCTGCAGCTTTCACGTCAATTTGTTCCTTTTAAAAGCCTTGACTTCACACCAAACAGTACAACAGTGATGTGATGTAACGAGGCCTCGTTCACAGTTGTCAACTGATTCTGGTGCTGAAACAGTGCCTCACAACACTTCTGTTTCATGAGCTGAAAGCAGTGCGCAGTAGGAGGGATCGAGCGTAACAACACTAGGGATAGGCGATATGTTGTCGTGTGCGATTTACAGTGGTTTGCAAAAGTATTCATACCCCTTGAACTTTTCCATATTCTGTCACATTACAACCACAAACATAAATAT
>NW_013953196.1:174289-176969 GCF_001266775.1 Austrofundulus limnaeus
AGAGACAATCTTGTCCTCCAGCAGCTGTGAATGAGACAAACACATCATGAAGCCAAACATCTGAGCTGACAATTTACAAACAACTACATTGGCTCAATTGTCCATTGCTGAGAAATTCTTTAGGTCAGACTGAGTTGTGTTTCAGTTTTTGCATTATTTCAGCAGCACTCCTCCCTCCTCTAACTCAGGGGTTCTCAAGCCATTTGGGTCTGGGTACCCCTTACAAGGGCGAAAAAAAAAATTCCAGGGACCACCTCATAAACCCCATGCTGTTTTAAAAGATAATTTATTGTCATTTCAACCCCTAAATGCCATGGGAATATATATTTTATTAAGTTTATTAGTTCATTGTTCTCCATGCATTTTTAAAAATAAAAACCAAATTAACATTTTAGTAAACATTTTTGAGGAGCCCCAAGATACATCTTGYGAACCCCTGGGGGTCCAGGGACCCCAGTTTGAGAACCTCTGCTCTAACTGACACAGATCCAGTGACTGATGCTTTCTTTAACAGGATGTGGAGCGCTGACATCTTAAACAGTGACGTTTGAAAAGATCTTGTGCCATCTGTTAGCGCTCTGAGTGTCGTAAGAATGACTCAACTACTACATCTCAGAATCTGCATGGTTCATCAAACTGCTGAAATCAGCTCTCATCACAGTTACACGATGACCATCATAACATTCTGTTCACAGCTTTGAATCTGCTGCCCCTTCCTGTCACAACCYGCCRAGAGTACTTTTTACCCCTCCACATAAAAACTTAAGTTCTTATCTTATCATCTCTCCACTTTAGAAGACAAATAAATGGCTATAACTCAGGCAGTTTTACAGATATGGAGGTAAAATATGGTGTTGTAGTAGCTGAGAGTCATCACAACATACTTGTGTACCAAAAATAAATTCAGTGTAAAACTCTAACATGAAAGGTAAGTCATATGCATTCCTTTATGGTTTTATCTATTGATAAACATTTATCAATATCGGGTCAGGGGAGAGTCTCTGCCTCAAGTGGAGGAGTTTAAGTATCTGGGTGTCTTGTTCACGAGTGATGGTACGGTGGAGCGAGATATGGATAGACGGATTGGGGCCTCATCCTCAGTAATGAGGGCATCGCTTCGGTCAGTCGTGGTGAAGAAAGAGCTGAGTTGAAAGGCAAAGCTCTCGATTTACTGGTCTGTCTTCGTTCCAACCCTCACCTTTGGTCATGATGTGTGGATCATGACCGAAAGGACGAGATCCTGGATACAAGCAGCCGAAATGAGCTTCTTCGTAGGGTGGCTGGGCTCAGCCTTAGAAATAGGGTGGAGGAGCTCCCTCATCCAGGGGGAGCTCGGAGTAGAGCCGCTGCTCCTCCATATCGAAAGGAGTCAGTTGAGGTGGTTCGGGCATCTGGTTAGGATGCCTCCTGGACGCCTCCCTTTATAGGTGTTCCGGGCACGTCCCACTGGGAGGAGACCCCGGGGAAGACCCAGGAGTCACTGGAGAGATTATGTATCCTCTCTGGCCTGGGAATGCCTCGGGGTCCCCCAGGACGAGCTGGAAAGTGTCGCTGGGAGGGGGATGTCTGGGTTTCTCTCCTGGATCTGTTGCCTCTGTGACCCGACTATGGATAAGCGGAAGATGATGGATGGATGGATAAACATTTATTCATATTTGATGGTAACTAAGCTAGCGCCCATGTCTCCTCATCACTGTTGGACATGTACTCACCATAAATATGAAGTCCAGCTGGGTCTGACAGCTAGGACCCTCTGAGCTCTGCTGGTCCACTCTGTGGAGGAATCATGAAGAATTAGCTTGAACAAAATTTTATGTTCAATAAATCATCCTTTCATCCTGAAGAAACAACTTTTTGTTACTAAAAATGTTTTCTAGTTCTGTTGATCCCATGGAAAATCCACACAGCATCATTTCTAGAACTATTCATCCACAAATAAATACAGGAAACAACCCAAAATGCTGTAGTTGTTTGTCAGAGCTGAATGTACGTGATGCTGCCACAAAGATACAGTAACCTAGAAACAGTAAACAAAATGAGGAGAATATAAATCTTACACACTGTGTCATAACCGCACACTGTATATATTATACTGCACATTCATGGTTTGAACTGTAAACAAAAAAGTAAAAGACCAGGACCAGGATTCAAGAGCACAAACCAAGTCTTCTTCATRGACAAAGTAAAACTTTTTCTTTGTGTCACAAAAAACTACTGACGGAGTGGCGACAGTCCAAATGTGAGARCATATTGAATGTTTTTAAGACAATTAATGGAGGGAAGAATTTTATCACTATGTTCAAAACATTTGAAACTAAATCCTTTATACACAAGGAGCAGATTCCTATGATTTTAAATGTTTACTTGATGCAAACTGAAGATGTTTTTCTGCAAATGTTTGCATTAAAATTGTTGACAGTTCATAAAAGTTATAAAACTGTGTTTGGGCTTAAATAATTTGATGTGATAAGGGGTTTAATAGTATTAATATACAAAGGGTTTGCTGTAGTTACACAAACACAAGTACATACAGGTGCTGGTCATAAAATTAGAATATCATGAAAAAAGTAGATTTATTTCAGTAATTCCATTTAAAAAGTGAAACTTGTATATTATATTCATACATTACATACAAACTCATACATTTCAAATGTTTATTTCGTTTAATTTTGATGATTAC
>NW_013953196.1:178670-181469 GCF_001266775.1 Austrofundulus limnaeus
GCTTGCTGGTTAATCCTGGTATCCTTTGACTGGAGAAATTCCATGACATTTCCTAAAGCCACATTTTGGGACAGAAACTGCATAAACAATATGTTTCACACACAGGGTTCTTTGTTTTTTCCTACTTACCATCTTGCAGGTCGACTCTTTCATGTGGCACATCAATTGGTAAACAGGATCCTGCAGACAGAAGAAAAGAAAAGTTACAAACAGTTTGTATGCAATGTATGAATATAATATACAAGTTTCACTTTTTAAATGGAATTACTGAAATAAATCTACTTTTTCATGATATTCTAATTTTATGACCAGCACCTGTAATCTCTCCTTGTTACTGATATTGGGCTTAGAGTTGTAGATTAGGTTGGAGGTACGTACAGTATATGAAATCATATTTTTAGATGACTCTGGTCGAAATAAGCACCCACCATCAGTGGTGGTCAGTGTACTTAGTTCCTTACTTGAGTCAAAGTAAAATAATACTCCATAGAAGTAAAAAGGGCTTTGTGAAATTATTACTTAAAAGTACTGCAGTATGTGCTTTTAAAAATACTTAAATACTGAAAGTATTTAAAATGGTGCCCTTTTTAACAATTTCACTTGAGTGTCAAGAATAAATGGGAAAATCTTCTGCTACATCGGACAGATCAGTAACTCCAAATATAAAATATTAATGCATTAGTCTTTTGTACCATGTCCCTAGAGCCAATTTTTGTGAACAATAATCAGCACGGTTAGGGACCGTCTTTTGCCGGCTGCCCAGCAWGCATCACACCAGACCTTGATGGTCCTTGATAGCCCTCCTCCCAATGGGTGGTGGGTCCAAGTGTAGTCCTTTTGGTTACATCCGGCCGAGCCCCATCACTCTTTGTCTTGTCGGACCCCTCCCCTGAGGCCCGTTTGCCATGGTAGACTCTACCAGAGGTTAATGCCCCAGACATCATATCCGGGATCATGGGGGTACTAAAACCCCTTCGCCATGTTACGTTGGCAATTCTGCCTCAAGTGCAAGAGTTTAAATATCTGGGTGTCTTGTTCACGTGTGATGGTAGGATCGAGCGGGAGATGGATCGACAGGTTAGGGCCTCGTCCTCAGTAATGATGGCATTGGTTCGGTTAGCCAYGGTGAAGAAAGAGCTGAGTCAAAATGCAAAGCTTTYAATTTACTGGTCTGCCTACATTCCAGGCCTCACCTATGGTCATGAAGCATGGCTCATGACTGAAAGAACGAGATGCCGGATACAAGCGGCTGAAATGAGCTTCCTTCGTAGGGTGGCCGGGCTCAGCCTTAGAGATACACTATATTGGCAAAAGTATTCACTCACCTGCCTTGACCCACATGAGCTTAAGTGACATCCCATTCCTAATCCATAGGGTTCAATATGACGTTGGTCCACACTTTGAGGCTAGAACAGCTTCAACTCTTCTGAAGGCTGTCCACAAGATTTAGGAGTGTTTATGAGGATTTTTGACATTCTTCCAGACGCATATTTGTGAGGTCACGTACTGATGTTGGACAGAAGGCCTGGCTCTGTCTCTGCTCTAATTCATCCCAAAGGTGTTCTATTGGGTTGAGGTCAGGACTCTGTGCAGGCCAGTCAAGTTCAACCACACCAGACTCTGTCTTTATGGACCTTGCTTTGTGCACTGGTTCACAGTCATTTGGATGGTTGAGCAAATACTTTTGGCATTAAAGTGTATGTCAAGTTCATTTTTTAGACACACTGTCCAGTACCCTAGCCAGCAAATTAAAGAAAATTGTAAAATGGGTGTGAAAATAATAGTTTTAAATTAATCTAAAACCAAAAGCATGTTTGGATCAAACTGGAAATTAAGCACTCAAAATTAGGCCCGTCTAGAAATGACACAGCCATTACTCRGGTAGAAAAAATAAAACTTCTGGGAGTCACCATGGACAGCAAACTAAAGTGGTCTCAGCAGACTGAGCATACCCTTAAAATTTATTCCTCAAATCATTAACACAGTTGTCATGTCTCACTTGCAGTATTGCCCTATGATGTGGCCCAGTGCTTCAGAAAAATATCTAACTAAACTACAATTAGTCCAAAATAGAGCAGCGTGTCTTGCAGTGAATTGTTCCATATACACAAATGTTCTTAGTATGAACAGAAGACTAGGTTGGCCCTTGGTTAAAAATAAGGTTGATATTGCCCTTTTAAGCTTTCTTAGATACCAACTGTTTTATATAATCAACTTTTATTTAGCCACATTTTACACAAGGCCTGCTTTAAAAGGTTGTTTTACTCTTCCACAATGCAACAGGTGTGCCGGACAAAAAACTGTTCTCTTTAGAGGAATGAAAACATTACATTATAATATAAAGTGTTATACATGTATATTTATGAATTAATACGCTATGTTACAAATGCTATATTAAGTGTGTCTAACTTTTTTGGAAATAAATATTTTTTGTTTGTTTGTTTGTGGACCCTGGGTAGAGTAGCCATTGTTATGGCAATGGCTAATGGGGATCCAAATAAAGACACAAAGATACAAAAGGTTCAGGATCATCTGCTCTGCGCTGATGGATCTTGATGAAAATAAGTTTAGATCTTTACTTTAATCTTGCCAGGTTTTGGAAAATTTTCTTAAAAGGGATCCCCGATTAGTTGCAACATTAGACTTTATTTGATAAACATATATTTTAACTGTAAAATAAAGACTGTAAAAATACTGTAGGATGTTCAGTTTAGTGAATTTTTAAAAATATATTTTAACATGGACGGGGCCATTTTGTTTACACACAAAGCATTCTGGGTAAATGATGACGTGGATAGG
>NW_013953196.1:183084-184334 GCF_001266775.1 Austrofundulus limnaeus
CCTATCCACGTCATCATTTACCCAGAATGCTTTGTGTGTTAACAAAATGGCTCCATCTGTGTTAAAATATATTTGTAAAAATTCACTAATCTAAACAGCCTACAGTATTTTTACAGTCTTTATTTTACAGTTAAAATAAATGTTTATCAATTAAAGTTTAATGTTACAACTAATCGTGGATCCCTTTAAAGTTTTAGTTAACTTACACCGTTTTAAAGCTCTGTTTTTTGTTGAAGTTTACAAGCAGCTGAACCTTTGACCTGCCACTCCTAAAGGACACACAGCTGAGTTCTGGTCCAGGTCCCGGTCTGTTCCTGTGAATAAAGTCAGAGTGTTGATGCTTAACTGTGACATGAAGGAGTCATGGACAGGTTGAGGTGGTTCTCTCACCTCTGAGTGGCTTTAGAGGGAGGGACTCGCTCCTCTCTGTCCTCACACTGATCCATGCTGCTGAATTCACTAAATCCACATCAGCTCACACACACTTTCTACCTCCACCTGTAGAGGAAAGAAAGACAAAACACTCTTTACAAACATGACATGAATTTAAATATGGCATGCTTTCTTTACCGCAGATTTTCATTACATATTGTTAACTGATAAAGGTAAAAACATAAACGCTGAAAAGAGTTTAAAATGCAGGGTCTGGGGGCCTTGCATTGAAATTTTTTTAATGGGTGTTTGAAGAGTCCATAAATCATCCGTTTTTAAGACAGTTTATGAGAATCCTTTTATGTGTTAAAGAGTGTTGGGTTGTATTCTTTGTGAGAATTTAACGAGTAATTTTATTTATGTTTTTAATATTTACTGTTTAATTTATTTTTCCACCAAAAACCTCACAGCTTGTGGTGAAGAAAAAAAAATATTTTGGAAACAGATACTGAAAAACTCTCTCTATTTTTATATAATACTCCAAAACAAGAAAACTGCCATCTTTTTATTTTTGACAATTCTGAAGTTAACACAGTCTCTCTCAGACCATTTAAGGTGGAGCAAGTTTAATAACTTCTTAACAGGCAGCTGCCTATAAATAAATAAATGTTAGCAAACTACTTTTGCATTTSTTTAACTAACCACATGCAGCATTTTTACTAATAGCCTAGCTAATTCCTTTAAAAATATATTTTTCTAGCACCTAGAAACCTATTTTTCTAGCACCTATTTTTTCTAGACCTTAAAGGCACAGTGTGTGGGATTTGTTGTTTTCAGCGACATCTAGTGGTTGAATCATCCTCCCTGGTCCTCCCCCC
>NW_013953196.1:187924-188972 GCF_001266775.1 Austrofundulus limnaeus
GATTAGTCGACTAATCGAAAAAATAATCGGTTATTAATCGATTAAAAAAAGAATCGTTTGTGGCAGCCCTACTCGTGTAATTATCTGTCGATCACCGATCACCCAAAATTAAAGGAATTGTGTGGAAAGGCACCCCTAGTTGTGTATCCTTTGTTTCCTCTCAGAGGGGCTTACCTTGTACACTTTGAAAACCCCTGCTTCAAAGGAAACCAAACAGAACATGCTTCCAGTTTAACTGACAGGTTTTTTTTTCTTTTTTTTTTTTACCATTTTGTCACTAACATGTAGAATAGGTGAGTGACAGGTTCTGCAGAGAGATCACAGAAAATACAGTTTGTATCTATGTCAGATGTAAACTTGTTAAGATTTTCTTTTCTATGGTAAATTCTGTGTATAAGTTTGAAGGACACTAGTTTTACTTTACTGGTGAGAAGAAACAACACAAGCCAGACATTCTTCAGGACMCACAGGAGAACAACACCACAGACATATRAACACAAAAGAGTGAAACATCAGYGTCACGGTTCTTTAGACCCCAATCRTCTGTGAGACTGATGGACATTATGTTATGTTTGACTTATTATCTTGTGCCTTTACCAGATGTTATCTTATTTATAACTTATTTAGAYWATTGTGGTTTGGTTTAAGRTGCTGAGTTTTTTTAAGTCGAATGAATTCAGTTTAGTAATATTAGCCGATATACAGTATTATACAWACATGGATATTACGGGTGCAACACKTACCCGTATCAAACTGTTCAATAYAGTGCTTTAGGTTYAATACACACTTGTATCRAACAATAMAGATTTTTRAAATTTATTTTATGAACTTGTCTTCTGAAGATGCTCTGTGYTGAAGAATCAAAGGATCTGTGTTCTAGGGCTGTGTATTGGCAAGAATTTGGCGATACGATACATATCATGACAGAGGGGTCACCATACATATCCCGATTTATTGCAATACTGTAAGCAAGGCGATATATAAGTATTGCGATATATTGCGATTTTTTTTGTCCAAACATTCTATTAAATAAAAACCTCTTACTGGG
>NW_013953196.1:194105-197025 GCF_001266775.1 Austrofundulus limnaeus
AACGCTGAGTGGAGCGGTCGAACGCTACAACATCCGCTGTAAGACAGCCGCCCTAAATCTCGTCAGCGAAAATAGGCGAGAGCGGTCCGTGAGGCGTGGGAGGTGCCAGTATGAGGTCGCGGCAGCCCTTGGAAGGTACTGAGGTCAGCCGAAGTCAGCCAAAGTCCGTGGCAACACTGGCAGCTCGCCCCGAAAACAGTGGCACTTGTGACACCTGCCACCGGAAGTGCCAGTATGAGGTGCGGTGTCACGATTTGCGCTCGGCCCTGCTGAGCTATCACCTGCTTAAACTTAAAAACAATGGTGGGCTGATGATCCCCTCAGAGGGAACAGTGAAGGTGGTCAAAGCAGCAGCGTGTGTGATTCGCCAAAATTCAACAAAACAAGATGTCAGTGTGTCCTTTGTCAACCACTTTGTTCATGCTGAGATTGGTTCAGAAGACATGTTTTTACTGGAAGATCACATTGCAGAAACTCAATTTGGGATTGAGAACCATCATTTCATGCTTGTGTCATTTGTTGTYTTTGTGTTTCACAAACTAAGGCTGCATCACATGGCAACATTTGAATTTGCAGAGTGCCAGCACGCGCAAGAAGCTGTAAAACTGTTCTTTTTCAAGGCTTTTAGCTTCYTAGTCCCAATTGCAGGGAGGGTAGTTGAAGGACCAGGAGGGTTTAGATTACTTTTTCACGTCTTAAAAAAGGTTTGTACACAACTGTTTACATGCAAGCACTCAAAAATAATAATTAAAAAATAGTTGCTGTAGCATTGTACACAAGACTCTGTATTGTATGCTGTGTTTGAGAGAGAGAGAAATAAATTCAAATGAACAATCAAACTAGTTTTGTTTTTCAATATAAATAAATGTATACATTTATTAATATCCCATGCATATGTGTACCTTTRTTAAAGAGCATAAAACAAAGTATTTAAKCATGAAAACACATACTTTTATTAARTWACAGTGTCATGCATCATAACYACATCTCTGACGTTTATAACAAACCAAAMCTTGTGAAAATCRGKTAMAAATTCGTGGAGTTATGTTTGTTTTTTACTGGAGCATACAGCTTCTTCAATACAAATAAATGCCCTGGGGTGTGTGTGTGAGGTACTCATCCAAGATGGCGGCACGCTGAAACGTCCGCTCCAATGGGAGCTTCTTCTGTAAGGTTTCTCCTGTTCTTTTCTATGGTTGGCGCTGCATGAACAGTTCGAGCTCTTATTTTGAAGGCCACTCGCTAACGGAAGTCTCCCAGCACCGTCTGTGCCAGAAGCTGCTCAGTTACCATTGTCGTTACTACGTGTAAAATTCATGCCAGTGCTCAATTACGTTCATTGTTATTGTTCTGTCGCAACGAACTAACAACCTTTTCTTCTCAGCTGCTGGTTAAATTATTTTAATTCGGTGTTAGGAGCTGAAACAGCTCGGTAAATGTTGATGGCCGGAAGCTAACAGAGATGTGGAGACAGCAGCTCAATCAGCGCCTGGATGGAGAGGAAGAAGAAAAGACTGTGGATTTTAGATCCGCTCATCAGGAGCAGGAAGAAAAAGACGCTGTTTCCATCGATCAGCTTCATATATTAGGTTTGTATTTTTTTTTCCAGAAGAACATTTATAACTTCTCTGTGCTAGGACAAGGAGCTTAGCTGCTAACGAATTAAATGTTTTATTAGCGCTGTTGKAAACTCCTTTTGGAAAGTTGTCCAGGAAGTGTCACACATCAGTAATAAGAAGCGTCCCTCACATCCAGCTGCTTATTTAACCSGGTCCATGACTTTGCTACTTGAAGTGTCATAAACATACATCAGACGGCAGGGTTGTAAAGTAACTCAGTTTAAATACCAGTGGCAGCTGGTGGATTTTTCTCCAGGGGGGGCCACAACTCCAAAATACATATCTCAGAAAGCAAACATACGAAGTTGTATCACACCAGTGTATTTATTAAACAAATGAAAATAATAAAACAGCATTACAATGTCATGTATTGTATATTTTGTACATAAATTTTGCTCTTCTGTTACTGAGAAGCAAATTTCTTCATGACTCTGGTTAAAGTCAGAGATGTTTTAATAAGATTCTCCTCTATAGAGCATGGTCAGCGCAGTGAGATGTGATGTTGTACCTGAGGAAAGTCTGGATTCTCTTCAGCTCCTCTCAGATTCACAGGGGTTCCCACGGGTCCTTGAAATCCTTGAAAGTTTGTGAATTAGAAAAATAATTTCAAGGCTCTTGAAAGTTCCTGAAAACAATTAAAATAGCCACCTGTCTTTGAAAGTCCTTGAATTTTTGGAGGGGGGGGGGGTTGAAATTGATGATGATCGCTGTCAATATGTGATTATTACTTTTATTTGTTTATTTATTTGTTTTGTTCTACGCTTCTGTTTCCTGTATGTAGTGTGTATAAAGGTGTGCATAACAGTATGCGGTCTTCTCACGAGAGATTACTTGAATTGCCGTCACATTTCAGAGTCGAGTTGCGCACGATGACATGSCTGGAAAATGTAAAATCCAGGATGACTGGCTTGCCAAAAAAAGCTACTCAAAGCAGGACTTAAAGTTCTCTGTCACCACGACGGAATTCTGTCACTTTGAATGTGGCCAGGACAGATGTCCGTCATCTGTAAGGGAGGGGAGAAAAAACTAGTGGTGGGGCGCCCCCCTAGTGCCCCCTATTGACCAGCCGCCACTGATAAATACTTTGTTACTATACTTAAAGTGTATTTTACCCCCCTGTGAAAAGATAACTCCACCCCAAGGCGAAATTTGAAAAATGCATCAAAGTGGGTAGGGGAGGGGGTGTGGGTAGGGGAAGGTGGGGTTAGAGAGCGGAGGTGTGGCCAGGACGAGAGACCGTGACAGGCAGCTAGCATTAGCATAATTGATGCTACATGGAGAGTGACCACAGTATCACAGAT
>NW_013953196.1:198175-199207 GCF_001266775.1 Austrofundulus limnaeus
TGAGATGCTGGTGGGGAAAAAAGCCATCTCCCTCCTCCCACACACACAGCTTGGAAGCACAAAGAGCTGACGGTGACACATTCGTCCCGTCCCGCTCCTGGAGGAGAGGCGGTCAGTGAGAAAGCAGGTCTCGTTTTGATCAGGGGCTAATGACAAAACATTCAGGGCTAAAGCACCTGGCTCTATTCATTCAGTGCTACTGGAAATATTTTTAAGGCGCATTATTAAAAAATAAGGTCGCATTTGCGACCAAATTAATTGCACTCTAGAGCTCTGTRTAAAGAAGCCAGCAGATTGTGTTGAATCACTTCATCACYGTCTCCCTTCCTGAGCATRYGACAGTGGAGATAAGCATGGTATYTCGCTTGGACTAAAGCCTGAAGCTCCCAGACCTCTGATAGAGGACCTGAGTTTGAKATGAAGTGGAAGAGAAGGGCGAGATACAAGTTTTCTATGAATTAGAGATATGTTTTATTTTTTTGCTACAAGTYTTAAAGGGAGTTTTGTTTAGGAAATGCCTGCCTTTTCCTCTGTGGACTGTAAAGATAATTGTGTTTTCTATTTTTCTATGCTGAGTGTAATGACTGCTCTGTAGTGTTTTATATTTGATGGACTTCGAGGTCCCTCTCCCTGGGCTGCCACCTTATCGTGGTGGAGAGGTCTGAGTGTCCCAATGATCCTAGGAGCTATGTTGTCGGGGGCTTCATGCCCCTGGTAGGGTCACCCAAGGCAAACAGGTCCTAGATGAGATCAGACAAAGTGCAGCCCAYAGACCCCATGAAGAGTTCAACAGATGGACTTAGAGRACCCTCGCCCGGACGCAGGTCACCYGGGCCCKACTCTTGAGCCAGGCCTGGAGGTGGGGCACGTTGGCGAGCACCTGGTGGCCGYGCTTTCACCCATGGAGTGCAGTCGGGCACAGCCCGAAGAGGAGACGTGGGTCCCCCTTCCCATGGGCTCACCACCTGTGGGAGGGGCTGTAGGGGTTGGGTGCAATGCAGGATTTTAGGTAGGATTTTTGAACAGGGTGCC
>NW_013953196.1:200207-202243 GCF_001266775.1 Austrofundulus limnaeus
TTTTGGCACAACCCCCCGGCAGAACTTTTGGCCCCCCTCCCATGTCGACAGTAATGTGTGATTTGTCTGAAATTCGTGGGCGTCTTTGTTTGTGCTGCGCTCGGGGGGGGGGGACCTCGCTCCCACACTAGAAAGCAGAAGATATAGTCAAACCGTGAAAAACTTATGGCTTGTTTGTTTGTGCTTAATATGCGCTGCTGCACTCGGTAAAAAAAGGGGGGAGCCCCGGCTCGCTCTCAGAGCCGACACCAGGAAGTAGAGTTTTATAAAGAWAGTCATACCGTGAAAAACTTATGAATGGAGATAAAGCAGACATTGTGAATGGAGGAATCTGACTGATAAAAACTGTGGGGCTTTAACCAGGACAGATGTGGACAAATACGTCGGTGAGTGACGTCTTTTTTTTCTGCAATGATTGTCGGCTGTTGCTGGGGGAAATTCCATGCAGTGACGTATGGTTCAGTGGGAGGGGGGTTTCCCAAGCTCGGCGAGGGGTGTCTCAGTGACTATGAAAAGTCTGCGAAAACGACTGCCGATCAACCACGTGACCGCGCGTTGACCCGTCGGCGTTGGAACGAGTATGTTTCAGGCTTTATCCTCCTGCTTCGTTCTCGTACTGCGTCGTATGTTGGGAAAAAAAAGATGGAGTTTTGCAGCCTCGCGTCTTATACAGACGCGTCCACGAGGTGCCATAAAGCGGACCAGGGCGTCGTCAGGGCATGGTCACGCAGCCACAGGGTGCTGTAAATCAGTCCAGGGTGTCGAAAAGACGCCCCTCTAGAGGTGCCAACTCTAAAAGATATAACTTTGGTCGAAAGGGGAGGGGCTGGATAGGCCGAGCCGAGCCCAGGAGTGCTGAAAGACTAAATTGATTTAGCTCGTTGTCCTTCAAGAAAATCAACCAATGGGTTGTCGCGGTCGACAAAAATGTTTTATGATGAATGTTCGTAGGCCCACAGAGCATTGCACAGTATGCCAGATTGCCAGTCCAGCCCTGCCTGTAATGCTTTATTTTGTAACTGCATGTTAAGTTACAAGGCTTTTTTTTTATTCTGAGCTCTTGTTTGAGGAAAAAAAAACATGTATATGTCGTGGTCACATTTTTTTTAAAGTTATGCAAGAATTTAGAAACATTCCTTAKATGAATGAACACACAAGTAAAGTGGTGCAGTGTATTCTGTGTTATTTAAAACAGTTAATAAAAATAGGATAAATGATTTTTTCTAAATGTTTTTCTGTGCCAGTATTCTGTATTGTCTGCCTGATGGCAGTAACACAATGGAGTGATGGAATGGGTGAGACAGGTCTCTAYTAATGAAGATGGCTTTCCTCATCACTGTACCGCCTGTCCAGTTCAGTCAGAGGGRGTTGAGCTGTTCTGGTTATTTTTACTGGTTTATTTTTAACTGCATTTTTAAGTAAATGAATAAAATCACAGTACAGCACCAGACCTGGTGTAGCACTGGAAACGTTGTAGTGGACAAACTCCAACAGTCAAATRGATGGTGTGTTTTGACATTTTTGTGCAAAAGCCAGAGCCTARGGTGTTGGAAAAGAGATGAGCTGGTGATAAGTGAGCTCTGGCTCCAGTTTAGCACTGAAATTGTTAAAAAATAACTATGTGAACTGAGCAGTCATACAAGAGATGTATGCATTAATAAAAAGCTACAGTTCTCCCTAATGTACTCTTCATGTGTTTTAGTGGTTCCTACAGATGATCAGAAGTTGGTGGTGATTAAAGAAGAAGCTCCTGAAGAACAGAGCCCCAATGTGGACCAGCGGGAACAAGAACACCTCCACATAAAAGAGGAAGAGGAGGAACTGTGGACCAGTCTGGGGGAGAAGCAGCTCTATGTGAAGGAGGAGACTGATGCCACTGGCTTTTCATTCACTGCAAGTCCTTTGAAATATGAGGATGATGAAGATAAAACTCTGATTTTACAACTTCATCAACACCAAGTTGAAATCAGAGATCTTCCAACCAGCAGCTCAGTTGACAACCTGAAATCAGCAACTGGTGGAGAGTCCTGTGGAGG
>NW_013953196.1:203243-205407 GCF_001266775.1 Austrofundulus limnaeus
TTTGCGAAAATAAAGAGAGGCGATGGAAAGAAAATATGTCTGACTCCATCCACTTATTCCTGTGAGTTCCACTTTGTTAATTCTGCCTTGCTTAGCATAATACTAAAAATAAATAATTATTAAAAGAAAAAACAATTATTGGGATTAAATTTACATGAACGGTGATAAAACAGAACTCATCCTTCTGTCTTTATGATAATACTGATCAGGTGTTCACTTTCTATCGTCTGTATCGGTCTGATGACCACCTCTCTTTACGAGGGTCTTGGTCAGGGTACCACTTACTTTGTCAAGGTTCAGCGTTGGGSTTCCTATGTACCTTTTTGTGCCAAATCGGGTTTTTTTTTTTTGTTTGTTTTTTTTGGATTGTTTTGGTTGCCCGATTTGGGACGTGCCCTTCTAGTTCCATCAAACTAGATTTAGTGAAAATCTGTGAAATACCAATAGGTGTAGGATTACTTACAGTACCTTATGTGGATTTGTTTTGTAGAAAGCTCTGGTTGTTAGCTCTCTTAGCTCTGTGAAAGACACTTATGTCTATTTCCATGCTAACAGTTGGGTAAATGTTTTGGATGAACACCATTTTAAAGAAAAGATCATACATTCCCACTTCATTCTTTGCCCCCAAAAATGCTTTTAGCAAGCATCTGTAGTACTGGTCTGGAACTTCAGACTTACCTTTTTTCACAGTCATTGCCTGTTTTGGACTGGATTGTTTTGCATGGTCTTCATATTCTAACATCAGGGCCTGACTGAGACAAGCAAGACACCTGCTGTCATTGCCAGATTAAACTCTATTTCCTGAAATACATACCAACGTCTGTAGTTCCGCCAACCAACAAATCAAAACATTGGATGCCTTTATCGATTTTATGTAGGTCTGGCATCGTGAGCTCTTTGTATCTCACAGATCAAACTCTGTGTCCGTAACCATCAGTTTTGCTGTCAGAGTCATCCTCCGAAACTTGGTATCTGGTAGGAGACCTGTATGACCTGTAGGGTTGCAATCATGTGAGTATTTAGCAAGTTGTTTTGATTTACAGTTTTGTCTCTCAAACTCACATGTCCTTGTCTTTCGGCGATCGACCTACCTGATGTTCCAGGTCAGGGTCTTGGTGGCCCTCCTCAGTGGGTCCTCCCCTACATTTTTGTGAGTGGTTTTGTCAAGAGCACTTGGCGATTCGTGCAAAGCCTTTGAGTCCAGAGAGTCTGCACACATAAAAGCACCCGCTGCGTAGCAGAAGGAGAGGAGAGCGGAGAAAGTTCAAAACTTATTTCTAGCGGCAGAAAAGGTTGGAAGATGGCTATTTGATGCTATTTATTGCTTTTTAAATCATCCTACAGGCTCTGAAATGTTAGATGAATTTGAAAATGAGTTTTTGAAAAAAACGTAAGACTTGAAAAAATCCACGAGATTGCTCTATACGTCCGTATACCTGCAAAATGTCGTAAAATCCTTATAATTTACAGACAATCTGTACAAGTTGACATGTATGGTGCAGGGATAACAACCTCAGTCAGCATCAATGTGAAGAAGATGAAGGAAATGATCGTGAACTTCAGGAAGGACAAACACCAACAACCCCCACCCCACTCCCCTGCACATTGGAGGATCTGAAGTGGAAYTGGTCTCCAGCTGCAGATACCTGGGGGTCCACCTGACCGACAACCTCAAATGGAGTACCAACACAACCAGCTTGATCCGGAAATCCCACCAGCGCCTCTACTTCCCGAGACGGCTGAAGCAAGCAGGACTGATGGGCCCAGTCCTGACCTCCTTCTACAGGTGTGCAGTGGAGATCATCCTGTGCTCCTGCATCACTGTGTGGCATGGCAACTGCTCCGCAGCAGAGAAAAAGTCTCTGCACGGTTGACTTAAAGTTGTAGAATTTAAGTTTCGTGGAAAAAAATACCACACCCGCTGCTATTGTTACTCGCTACAGAACAAGGCAGCTGGGGATGGGGTGGGGGGCTTGGGGTCAAACACATGAGACTGGGGTGGGATTCAGTGGAGCCGGTGATGTTTAACCCCTAATTTACATTACTTGCGTTCCATCTCCTCTCCGGTCTGACCTCTGCAGCAAATACACACCCATTATAATCAATGGGCCTCATGCAAGAACCGTTCGTACACACAGATTTGTTCTTAAGTTGTGCGTACGAG
>NW_013953197.1:0-1481 GCF_001266775.1 Austrofundulus limnaeus
CTGTGGCCCAAAGTTAAAAACTGTTGTTCTTTTGAGGCCCTCAAGGTGGCGCTCACGGCCCAATTGCCCATGGGTTAAAAATCTCTGGATTAAACAAGGCTGGTGTGAATACACCCTAAAACAAACAAGAACAGTAACTATTATCTTTTTACTTACTTCCCTTTGTATTTTCAGAAGAACTTACCCAATGTAATCAGGCACAATGACAGGTTTGGGGATGTATCCTGATGGTATTGTTCCTTGTACAAGCTTTTTGGGAACTGTTTTTAGTGGCGCTTGGATGGGAACCACTGAAGAACTCTTAACCTGCTCTGGATTTCTAGGAACTGGAGCAGAATCTGTTGTCATCTGAAAAAAAAATGGCAACAAATGAGCTGAGATCTAAGAGCATTTCTGAACTGAAGGGTTCAATAAGTTCTTACCACAGCTCGCATCTCAGATGGCTGCAAATGAACAAAGAAGAATATCAACATGTAATTTTTCAACAAGTTTTTTCTTTCAGTTTGAACATAACACAGTTACTCATTTTCAGTTCAATCAAATCTATTTAAATAAATTAAACTTTTCTATACCTCACTGATTCTTAAAACTGTGGCAAAATCATGTCCCAGTTCAAAAAGTGCTAATTTCTCATGGAAATTAATAACATTTTCATGAATAAAAAATCAAGGTTATAACCAGGGGGTCATTTGCACATATGTAAGGTTATTTTATAGGTTTACTTTTAATTTGTATTAATTCAAATGCAGTGGCAGCTAATGGACTTTTCTCCAAGGTGGGCTACAACTCTAAAAATCAACACATCTCAAAAGGCAAGAAAACGTACTGAGTAAATGACCACTGCGCCACCTAGTGGCAGTATAAAAATGTCTAAATGTGTTTTAAAAAGTCTACCACTAACACATTCATCCAAGCAGCTTCAAATTTGCCATGTACACTTTAAAATAATAAAATAATAATACATTTTATTTGGTGGCGCCTTTCTAAAACTCAAGGACACCGAACAAGCAACAAATAGAATAAAACATAAAATGAATAAATTTTGCAAATAACAACATAAATTACTCATTAAAAACGGTAACAAAATCAAACTACAAAACTTAAACTTAAAGTAAGCGATCCTGAAGAGGTGAGTCTTTAAACTGGCTTTAAATGTGAACAGAAGAATTTTGACGGTAACCAGTGAAGCTTGTAGAGAACAGGGGAGATGTGGCTGTAGGAGGAGGTTCTAGTGATGATACGAGCTGAAGAGTTCTGAACCAGCTGAAGTTTAGGAAGGGATTTATGAGAAAGACCAAAGAGTAGAGAGTTACAATAATCAATACGGGAGGTAACAAGACTGTGAACAAGTACAGCGGCAGTATGAGGGCTGAGGGAGGAGCAGAGACAGTTAATGCTGTGAAGGTGGAAATATGCAGATCTGGTGTCAGATTTATAAAACTGGCGTACGCACAATTTGAGCCCAGAAACTTGCGTACGCC
>NW_013953197.1:2521-5883 GCF_001266775.1 Austrofundulus limnaeus
GCCGTACGTTCACTTTTAGTATGGTTTCCACGCAATCCTTTATAAATGAGACCCCTGGTGATGGAGTTAATGTGAGACTGAAATGATAGAGTACTGTCAAAGATGACACCCAGACCCTTCATCTGAGGGGAGGGGGAAACATAAGTGTTATCAACTAAAATGGGAGGACAGTCAGCTTTGGATAATGTTGCTTTTGTACCAATAAGTAAATTTTCAGTTTTATCACTGTTGCATTTTAGAAAGTTAGAAGAAAACCAGGATTTGAGTTCATTAATGCAGTTGGAAAGAGAGGAGGGTGGTAGAGCAACATTTGGTTTACTAGAGAGGTAGAGCTGGGTGTCATCCGCGTAGCAGTGGAAGTGAATATTGTATTTATGAAAAATGTTACAGATGGGAAGAAGGTAGATGATGAAGAGTAGGGACCCCAGGACAGAGCCCTGGGGCACACCAGTGCTTACAGGATATGATTTGGAAACAAAGGATTGGAGCTGGACAAACTGAGATCAGCCAGACAGATAAGACTTAAACCAGTCAAGGAGAGATGCCGATGGAAATAAGTCTAACCCTTCAGACCCATTAGGAAAATATTCATTGCTAGCAGCTGCTAAAGGGCACTGTACTAATGCATTTTAGTGTTCTTCAAATCAGATGTGTCATCCTAGCATCTTTAAAATGGCTGTGTAGAGCTCAAACCCTTTGAAAAACACAGAAAATATTCATAGCTATTGGCAGCCAAAGAGAGTGGCCGTGGCACCTTGATGAACTTGTTCCAGTTATTTTCTAACTGACTGTTTTATAGTGGGCTGTGAGCTTCATGACACCTGACAGACGGACCAGCTGTAGTGTAAGACGTATGTACACATAGTCTTAGTGCGTGACGGTCCTTTATCACTGCTTACAGTATTATTATTTTAGTCTTTTATGTTTTTAATTTTTACCATGTTTATCCATCATTCTATGAAATTTAATTGTTCTACTTTTGTAATATATTTTCACAAGACAAAGTTGTTTTTTTCTTCATTAAGTAGTCATTGCTTATGAAAAGAGTTTCGTGCAGTTTTACAATCTCACACTTTGGTGTAAAAGTCTGATTTCTTAAAGGGTGAATAAATTATTGATCAGTAAATCTGATCTGGTTCCCTGAACAGGAAAAACAGTGTAACAGAGAGCACAATCAGTATCATCTTTCTGTTCCTCCCTCATTAGTGTTGAGTTAACACTCATTAGTGTTACACCTCTGAAGAAGACACATTTCCACAGGACTATGAAGTACTTGAAAAAAATAAAGTAAAAGTAAAATTACCTTAACAGAAAATGACTGGCAAAAATAAAGTCACTGATGAGAAAACTACTCAAGTAAAAGTCATAAAACTGTTCACAAAAATTGGGGAAGTAAAAATAATTTTACACACGTTCTGAGAAATAAAACTGTTGAATTTACTGAACCAGACTGGTTCCACTAAGACAGATTGAGTAAATTGAATGATATATGTTATATTATTTGCTCATTTTACTCATCCAGGCTTAGTGCAGCCAGTTGATATGACTTTGTTGAATAAATTCAACTCCTCATTTTTTAGAGTGCATGAACATCATCCTTCATGATGAGTTCAAACATATTTAATTTTGTAACGAGTAACTATGTGTTACAATTTAAAGTAAAGAAGTAAAAGGATCATTTTTAGCTTTAAAGTGTAAAGAAAAGTAAAAGTAAAAGTAGCTATTTAAAAAATAATTGGTAAGATTACAAATCTTCAAAAAACTACTGAAGTACTGTAACGAGGTAAATGTACTTAGTCACTATAAACTGCTTATTTCTTTGTGAAATGTAAACGTTGGTGAAGTTGTGATCTGAAACCTTATGGTTCATTTAGTTACAGTTAGTGACATAATGCTGTTGATCTGTGTTTTCATTTATTTACTTAGACTTAGTCATGACTTGTAACTGCTTGTGCTCAGGAAGGTTTTAATAGTGAAGACACAATTGTGAATTTTTAGCTTCCTAAGACGGTTTAGTTTGTGGAGTAGAGCTACATTTATAACTATTTCGACAGATGGAAGTAGAAAGAAGAACTGTACGTAACGCCTAGCTAAACAACAGGAGGTTACAAGTGGCCATATGTCAGGTCACTTTGTAGAAAAGCTTTAAAAAGCTCAACAGCTGTGAGGAGAATCAGCTCATGCTGCTGACAATTCTATTAAAGTACCGTGTCTGTATACAGACATTTTCAGAGCCAGCTCTTGGCATACATAGGTGAACTAGGCGGTTACCTACAGCTCCATCTGCTGGAGGGGCGCAGAACTGCAGAAGAAAAAAGTAATTATTTGTAATCCCTGGTTGTAACTCTGCTCAGCGCCCCTTTCATTTAGCTTTGTGTTAAAAAACTATAATGAAGTATTACAGGAAAAATAAACTACTCTACCCATAAAACATTTTCTCTCCCCCAAATGCAGTAATCGCCCCCACCCTCTCTCTCATTTGATTGACGTTGCACTGACTCGTCCTGCTCCGACACTCTGATGGGGGAGGGGCTAGTTGTACCTCTCAGGTAGTGGTTCATGTTGACAAACTCAATAACAACAAGTCTGTATTTTGTTGTCCCAAACATGTCAACAACTTTGGACGTTTACCTGATAAAAAGACTCAAAAATCCATAAATTTTGCAAAACTTCCATACAATGACTTGAAAGCGCCTCGCTGTGAAGCAGGAGGAAAGGAGAGTGGAATCAAAACTTATTTCTAGCAGCAGAACAGGTTGGAAGATGGCTGTTTGATGTTATTGTTTTTAAAATCATCCTACAGGCTCTGACATGTTAGATACATTTTAAAATGAGGTTTTAAAAAATCCGTATGTGTTACATCCCCAGTGTGGATGTTTTTCTTTCCATTGAAGTAATGTCTTGTGTCTTCCTTTAGGCTCCGCCTCCTCCCCTGTGTCTCTCCTGTGATTGGGTGCTGCTCCTTTGGTCTCCAGCCAGCCAATCAGCTGGGCCTATTTAATGGCTGTGAAGCTGCACTCCTACACCTATGGGCCACTTGACTGCCATGGGAGAGCTGCCTTTTGTTTAACCTTAGTTTTCTCCTGTTTATGTGCTTGTTAGGGAAGGTTATTTTTAGGTTTGTATATTTTATTTTCATTGGGGTTAGGTAAGTTTAAATTCTATTTTTATTTTAGGGTTGTTTAGTTTGTTATTTTGGCCTGAGCTGTCCCTAAAGTCTTGGAATCAGTCTTTATAGAAAAGAAACTTTAAACATGGCACAAAATAAACACCTTAAAGAGTAACTTACCCCAAAATTAACTTTTTTTAGCTGATAAACTGTCTAGAATGTGTCTAAAATGTTATATAGTACTGTTTCTGTG
>NW_013953197.1:8063-9555 GCF_001266775.1 Austrofundulus limnaeus
TTATTATGGTATAGTATTTAAATATATGTCTGAGAAACACATAATTTTGGCCCTTTAAAGAAATTTCTGGATACAAGGTTAATTTTACAAAATATGAAATTATGCCAGAATGTAATTAAGAATATGTTCTGTGAATCGATGGCTGCACATGAGGGGTTCTGTGTTCAGTTTCTTATTTTAATTGTTTTACTTTTTTAAATTTTTATAATTCTTTGTATTGTCTATGTGTGCATGGTGCAGACGTGAGCTCTTGCCACTGTTTTTCTAATGTAGTTTCTCTACTGCAAATGGCAAATAAAGTTGAACTTGAACCTGACTTTGTTAAAGCCTTTCGCTGGGCACCAGAAGGATTTACATATCTTGGAGTTAAAATAACACCTAAACTTAGTCCACTTTATTCTGAAAATGTTGACCCCATGAACACATAAAGATAAAATGATGGGCTGTAAGAGACTTCCTGTATCCTTTCTTGGCAGAGTCAATCTTACCAAGATGATAATTCTTCCCAAAATTATTTACCCTCTGTCCATGCTTTTATATCTCTGAAGAGAAGTAAGATTAAAGAAATAAATAAAGCTCTGTCTGACTTCATATGGGCTGGCAGGAAATCTAAAATTAAATTAGATGTTTCACAGCTACCCAAAGAACAAGGAGGATGGGGCCTCCCCAACGTTACAAACTGTATAATCTCAATGCAAGCCAGAATAATTTCAATAAGAGCAACTGCTCAACCTAAACCACCATGATTTGAGACTGAAGCAATCTTCTCCAAGCCACATTCTCTTGTACAGGGGCAATATCATGTAAAATCATGATATGATGACTCATCAACTCAGGAACAGAGTTGGTTAATGTGCAAACACAGCATGGATGCTTCACGAGATTGTTGGGAGCAGTGTTGGTTATAGAGTCTAACAGCTGATGGGAGGAATGATCTGCGGTAGCGCTCTTCTGTACATTTAGGATGCAGCAGTCTGTTAGTGAAGGAGCTCTGCAGGTCAGCTACAGTTCCATGCACAACATGGTAGATGTTCTCTGTCATGTTATTTTAGCCAGAGTTCTTCTGTCTCCCACCACATGCACCGGGTCGAGGGGGCATCCAGCACAGAGCTGGCCTTCTTCATGAGCTCCAACAAACGATGCCATAACAGATGGCTGAAGCCACAACTGTGTCCAAGAAGGACTTCAGTAGTTCCCATCTTTTCCCATCCCTGATCTTCTTTCTCTGCTCTTTTTGCACAGCTCTCAAGCACCAATTATAAGCTAATCCAATATTATTTTTAGTTTTTAAAGCTAAAGAAACACCTGTACATCTTGTCTATGAGTCTTAAATTTTACATTTGAATTTTATCCTTTTTCAATGTTTTATTTGTTCTTACAACTTTTTATATTGATTTTTATCTTTTTGTAACTGTTCAGCACTTTGTTTGAAAGCACTTTCTAAATAAAGTTATTATTATTACTATTATTATTATTATTATTATTATTATTA
>NW_013953197.1:10480-12972 GCF_001266775.1 Austrofundulus limnaeus
GTTTTGACGTTGAATTCACTTTTTTGACGGAAAATTTGGGTGTACTGTTTTTTTTTATGTTGGGGGTGCGGCTTATAGTCCGAAAAATACGGAATTTACCGGTCGAGGCAGATGGTCTCCTGTCCTGAGCCTGGTTCTGCTGGAGGTTTCTTCCTGATTAGCAGGGAGTTTTTCCTCTCCACCGTTTGCTCAGGATGGGAGACTGTGATGAAGTGATTCAACACAATCTGCTGCTTTCTTCTTTACATTGTTCTTTTTATCTACAGTGTCCCGAGACAACGTATGTTGGGACTTGGAGATTTATGAATAAACTGAACTTGAACTTGCTAATCTGAGCCATTAGGCTCTTACTCAAAATGTTTTTTGAACAGGCAGCCTATCAGGCTGCAGAAGGACTAATGAATAAATTCAGTAAATATCTGGCTCAAAAACACATCTATGGGAGCTCTCACCTCTTGGCCGTACCTCTCCCGGTACCTGCGTGCAGTTTCATGCCTCCACAGCTTGAGGCACACAATGGCTCCAATCAGATACACAATCATAGTGACAAACAGAAACACAATGGCTGCAGTCTGACCCGCCTCCACTCGGCAGAACATCCCATTGATGCCGTTGTTGAAGTACGGGTAGAAACAAAGCCCTCCACGATTGGTGTCCCGAACGTAAACGACACCTGATTAACAGAATACCAACAATGAAACACAATGGGTTAAATTCAGTAAAACTAAAAGATAATTTAAAATTTATTTCAACAGAATGCAGTGCAGTCTTGAAATCATTTGTCAAGTCTTTCCAGCATTTTTATATAAAACGGCTAAGTTTCTGGTTCTAACATTTAATTTAACTTAAGAGCAATTTAACTAAAACTTTTTTAAAAACCTGAATGAACTGCTTTCAGATTTATCTTCCTTTGAAAAATGCATTTCTCAAGGTGGATTCACAACACATCCCACCCACTACTGCCATAAGAAAAAAAAAAAATCACAAAAATGTTCTTTGGATATGCCTCAAAAGATTATTATATTTAATCTCTTCTTGGTTGCAAACATTAATGTTTTGTTTATTCTGGTGGTAAATATAAAAAGTTTCCAAAAGTGGCAGCTGATTGCAAAAATAAAAAACGGACACTAAAAATTGCTTCCAAAAACCTCATTTAGACATGAGGTAACACACAGCTCCAAATACAGAAAGTCCCAGGTTTCTTGAAGAAATGCATCCTGCCCACTTTCTTTCATCAGGGTTCCCACACCTTGTTTCACATCAAATTCAAGGACCTTTCAAGGACTTTCCAGTACCAATATCCTCACTTTCAAGAACCACATGCGACGGTGATTACCTACTGCTACTGCAGACTGTTACCAATAAACAGGTTTAATGTGTAAATTCAATGAAAAACTGAAGACAGAAGTTGAGTCAGAATCAATGAAAGAAGGATTAAATGTTTACCCTACGTTCATATCTACAACATGTAATCATGTCCTGGAGCTTCAGCTGCTCAGTTTGGGAGGAGGGGATGTGAACATGTCCAGACACTGAGGACAGGAGGAGCTGTGGTGCTTCACCTGGGCTCAGAAAGACCCGCCCTGCTCTGCTCTGATTGGATAAAACTAAGACTATGGCTCATGGTATTTGTTGAAAGCCACGTCAGTTTACCGTAATCCTGAGTTATCCATCGCAACAAATGTAAGTTTTTTTTTTTCCTGGAGGATGAAAATCAGTCGTGTGAATAGAGAACTTCAATCCTCAAAAATCATTCAAGGACTTTCAAGGACAAATGTAATTTTTGGCTGTTTTCACAAACTTTCCAGGTCCTTGAATTTTTTCCTATTCACAAACTTTCAAGGATTTCAAGGACCCGTGGGAACCCTGTTTCATGCCAGGATTTGAAATGAAGTTAATTTTATTTTGAAGAGGGACTGAGTTATAGCTGTTTTGATCAAACCTTATAAATGAAATTATATGTGACCCATCACATCGAAATGAGGATTAAGTCAAATTTGATCAAAATGACCTAATTATGTTGTCAGACTCCTGCTTTAAAAGCTACATTTTGATACTTAGATCATCCTGATATCATTAGTAGATCCAGAGATATTATTTAATTTGTCTCGTTGGTTACAATAATACATAAATGATTGGTCTAAATCCTAATTTTGTGTTATTTTAATGAAGATTTTTTTAAATGTTATTTGAAAAAAGAAACCTCAAATAGTAATTGAATACTGAGATTTCCCATCTAAAAAGAAACAAAACTTTGCTAACTCACAGGGAAAAAATCTCAACATTTCAAGGTGATTTTCCTCAAAATCAGGTTTTTGGTCGTTAATGCTCAAAAAAGTGCTTCAAAAAATTTAGGATCATATTTCAGACAGTTCATTGAAATGATAGTGATAACACATTTATTTGTTATATTTTGACAAAATGTAATTTTTACATGCATTTTAATCAAAACACTACATCTGCCTATTTCTCCACATAAAACCTTTAGATTT
>NW_013953197.1:16700-18915 GCF_001266775.1 Austrofundulus limnaeus
GGTCATATATTTATGTGATGGGTCATATATTTATGTGATGGGTCATATATTTATGTGATGGTCACATATTTATGTGATGGTCACATATTTATGTGATGGGTCATATATTTATGTGATGGGTCATATATTTATGTGATGGTCATATATTTATGTGATGGTCACATATTTAAAATAAATCATGGGGAATGACAGCTCTTGTTTCCTAAGGATGATACCTATTTGTGGTGGACTTGAATGTGGACTCCAAAATTATTTATGTGTAGAGATGACTGTAATTAGTTTCTAGGTAATGATTTAATTTAAATCTAGACAGATTTCGTTCAGATCTATTGGTTTATGGGATATTTTACTAAAAACAAAGAACAGAGAAATGAACATGCACACACAGGTAAAGTATCATGTTTTCACCAGTGGCAGTAGGTAATAAAACAAACATTTAGATATTTTGCTAACTTTTAGTTTGACGTACCTGCTGCCATGTACAGCACTGCCAGAGCCAGGTTTAGGATGAACTCTGTCAGAGGCCACCAGGAGGAGTCCAGCAGGATGGTGCGGTAGTACATGGTCATCCCCAGGACCAGCAGGATCACAGTCACCAGCCAGGCCAGACCTGCCACCACCAGCACAAATGGGGTCTTGGGCCCGGTGTAGTAGGATCCATCAAATCCAGAGCCATACCCAGGCCCAAAACTTCCTCCAGGAGACGAGTATCCGAACATATTGAACCATTCATTATCTTTGTGGATATAAGCACAGACACATGCGAACACGGCAGCTCCCAGCAGTAGCTCCACACAGCCCAGAATCCTCAGAAGCCCCGCCCATGACTTCATGTAGCCATAGCGCTGGTGGTACTGCTCCACCTGCTCGCTGTAAGTCAGACCTGTGTGGTGTGTACGCCCCGACACTGACCCTCCCTGTCCTCCGAGAAGCTCTTTACGGGAGTTGTAGCTGCCACCCGAGCCACTGTGGGGGTCCTGGTATGATCCAGGAAGAGATGGGGAGTGTGGAGGGGAACAGCGCACGCCGTCTGTTGTTCTGTTGTTGTTGTTGTTAGAGGAGGATACAGGCATGGAGCACAGCGTCTTGCTGCTGCGACTGCTGACTCTGAAGAAGCTCTTCCAGGAATCAGGAATGAAACGGTGAACTGGTTTGATATCAATGGTGGGATCAGGTTCAGGGTCGACGTTGTACTCACTGTCGCTGGAATCAAAGTCAGGGCCTACAGGAGGCTGCTCCGGCAGATGTGGAGGAGGAAGAGGGTCTGTACTCACAGCCAGATGTGGAGCAGTCAGGTGAAGACAGTCTGAGTGGGATAAGGTGTCTGCAGGAACCTGGTCATAGTGTGGCGCCCTGCGGACACCCTCACTGTGTCCATAAAAATCTCTTACATTGGACATGAGAATGCTGGTAGTTCCTGAAAACAAACACACATAAAAACTTAAGAAAAAGGTTTAGAAAAAATAAAATAATAAACAACATTTTTTTGGTTATATACACATATTTATTAGGACTGCGGTGTATATGTGATAGAAACAGTATAAAGATGGCCTACAGTAGAAACTGACCCTCTACTGTCCTGTCATCAGGTACGTCACCTCACCTGTGTCAACATGGCTGTGAGTGCAGACACACCTGAGCCGGAGGAGTTGGTTAAAAATGGTGCTACATCAGTGATTTGGACTTGGTTCGACAGGGTTCAACAAATCCCATTGGCCAACTGGTGGGGGCAGGTAAAACCTGTATTCAGGCAGGCTGATGTATCCTGACACCTGTCCAACAGGGCAGCTAAACCATTTCTTTTCTTTTATTTATTTGTTTTTATAGGGCAATTTATTCTAAACAAATAAATAAATGAAGAAATATAGTGTTTTAAAACACACTTGGACAGAATAAATCATTAAAATTTCCCCTCCCGCTGTAGAAAAGTTACGTTGTGCTGCAGGACCATCACCTCCCTCCTGCTGCACGTCACACAGAGCGAAGCTTTAACAACTGTAGTTTTACACACCAGGTTGTTGGAGAAAAACATTTGTTTTTATGTATTGTTACGAGGGCTGGGCGGTTTGACCTCAAATTCATATGCAGGGGTGGACATAACCATTGTTTAGTTTGTCTGAGACAACCTACACTCACCGGCCACTTTATTAGGTACACCACGCTAGTAACGGGTTGGACCCCCTTTTGCCTTCAGAACTGCCTCAATTCTTCGTGG
>NW_013953197.1:19780-22135 GCF_001266775.1 Austrofundulus limnaeus
CCTCTGACCTCTGGCATCAACAAGGCATTTCCGCCCACAGGACTGCCGCTCACTGGATGTTTTTTCTTTTGCACTGAGTTGCCGCCATGTGATTGGCTGATTAGAAATTAAGTGTTAACGAGCAGTTGGACAGGTGTACCTAATAAAGTGGCCGGTGAGTGTATATATATATTCTAAAACTGTTACAACAACAAAAAACATTTTTCAATCTTTCAACATCAAAATAAAGTGGATGTTATAACCAGAACTTCAAGTAAAATTAGTCATTTAGACATAAAAAAATCAACATTGCCTAAAATGTTACAGTGTGACAGGACTGTAAGCTGCTCATAGTCCTGTCATAACACAATTTCAGATAAATGTGTGTGTGTGTAAGTGTGGTGAAGCCAAATAAATGCAACATCTGCCTGCCGTACAATGACCTTCTGCCTGCTGCTCTGCTGCGCTCATCTTCATCATCAGAGCAGAACTGTTTCATTATCAAGATGGATTTATGACTGAACGAAGGTCCACATCTTTTTATCATCTCTGTGAGTAACAATACATAAAACAAGTTTTCCTCCGACAGCTTGGTGTGAAAAACCACAGCAGTTAAAGCTTCGCGCAGCGTGACGCGCAGCAGGAGGAGGGAGGAAAAGATTCAGTGACACGACGTAACTTTGAGGATTTATTCTCTCTAAATGTGTTTTAAAACACTAGAATTACTTCATTAAATGTTGATCTCCTGCTCAGGTGTGTCTGCACTCACAGCCCTGTTCACACAGGTGTGATGATGTAATGATGACAGGACAGTAGAGGCTACATTTCTGCTGTAGGTCAACTTTATACAGTTTCTGCTGTCTACAGCATTTACTGCACAGCCCTGAAATACTGCAACTGATAAAATACTCTATTACAAAATGTTAACTATGTGTGTGTGTGCACTCTAAATAATTACCCTAATACGAAATGATGCAACATTGTTTGATTAAACTACATAAGTACCTAAATGTTAAATTATTTAACTTAGATTAATGAAATTTGTACATTTACAAAAAACAAACCCATAATATACCAAACAGATAGTAAAATAGTGACACAACCTTTATTAACTGTGTGTGCAGGTGCTGCAGTCACAGTATGTGTAAACTAAAGTTTTATTTCCATTTTAACATCAGCTGTAATCCTGACAGTCTGAGCCGACCTGTCAGAGTCTGAAGGAGCGGTCTCTGTGTCACCAGGAGGTCCATGTGAAGAAACAACCCAGGAAGAGATAAAGACAACCACTTCCTGCTGTTATCTTTTTGTTGATTGACAAATAACATTAGTTACAATGATAAAATATCATAAATAAATGTTAATTAATCAAAACTATTGTTCAGTCTGACTTATAAAAAGGTAATCCCAAATCATCTGCTTTCAAAACTTCAGATTAATGCACCAAATAAGGGCAGAGTGTCTTGCACCAGTGCTGCCTGGAGTGAAGAGACCCCCATCCAATATGGCGGCGCCGTGAGATGTGATTCTGCCTGTCATGAGGTAACTAGTATTTATATAATATATATGGTGCGGTCCGGTCCGGTCCGGTTCAGAACTTATGACAGGAGACTTGATACAGCACACATGTGTGTCTGCTTCTACAACACAGAGGGGACTGGTGCGCTCCTTTTAATGGACTGGGACATTTTACACAGGTGGTGCACAGACAATAAATAAATAAATAAAATACACTGCTTACACTGGATACAAGTACAGTACAGTAAAATATTAATAAGTTTTAATTTGTTTGTAATTTGCTGATTAAATTGCATGAATTGAGCGAGAGAAAACAAAATGAGCCAGAGTTATTTTTAATATCAGTAAAAACTACTTCTTTACCTCTGGATATAAGTGAAGTAGTTTTTACTGATATAAAAACTACTTATACTTTTACGTTTAATGAGTTTATATGTTATTAAAATAATTTAAATTATTCAAACCATTAAAGTTGATCATTTTATGGTAATTTTTAATCATAATTTTGCTGTTGCTTATGTATAACATAATAATACATGTATACGTTTATACAGTACTGTTATAACTGACCTCTATTTTATACACTGTGGAGGGGGGGGGCAGTTGGGCTTATTTTAGGCTTGTTTTCAAACAGCTGGTTGTTTGTTTCTGTCACAAGATCTGACAACACTGTGTGTGACATCAAGTGTTGCTCATCTCAATGTAGTGGGTCAATTTTATCAAATGATACTGATGAGTTTTGTTTTCGTAGCATCATACGTGAGTGAGTGAGTGAGTGAGTGAGTGAGTGAGTGAGTGAGTGAGTGAGTGAGTGAGTGAGTGTGAAAGTCATTGAGTGAGTGAGTGAGTGAGTGAGTGAGT
>NW_013953197.1:28799-31066 GCF_001266775.1 Austrofundulus limnaeus
GGGGAGAGGGAGGTCTGGGCCTCCCTTCTGAAGCTGCTGCCCCCGAGACCCGACCCCGGATAGGAGGAAGAAAATGGATGGATGGATGGATGGATGTATGGATGGATGGATGGATGGATGGATGATGGATGTATGGATGTATGGATGGATGGATGGATGGATGGATGGATGGATGGATGGATGGATGGAATTATTTTTCTTTAAAACCTTTAAAAAACATTGTTGTGTAATAACAGCCAAAGCAGAGAGGAATGAATGTCTAAAGTGTTCATATTAAAATAACACAATGTGATGGCCCACAGGATCTGGTCACTTTTTACCCACTAAACCTCAGATGCTGAAGTCAAACTTCACTTCCTGTTTTCTGTAAAGACTAATGAGGTAAATATTATGAAAATTAAGTTTGAAATTTTCAGTATTCTTTGATTTTAGTGTGGAAAGAGAATTAGCTTTAGTTTTATTTTTCTGTATTTTCTTTTTATTTTAAAGTCAAACATTGAATAATGAATGAGAACAATGGGTTCTTTTTAAATTTAATATTTTCATTGTCAGGTTTTGTATGCTCTAAATGCAACATAAACCATAATTTGGAAAATAAAATTAGTTTAATAAGAATAATTTGATTTTGTTTCAATAAATATTAAAAGAAATTGAGTCTTGATCTGGACTAAGTGTGTAACTTTCACCCTCTTGTGAATTCGACCCCCCTGTGTTACAGTGACACATTTTGACAGTAATTTAGAGTCTGATTAGTTTAAATGTTGTAATTATTGCACTGACCTTTGTCACCAAGTTGTTTCACCCAAATAAACATATTTCATATTGTTGGTGTTTTAGCTACAGCAGAGAAACAGCTCTATGATGGAGAGACTGAAGGAAGATCCTCCACAGAACAAAAAGACATTAGTCATTTTCTGAAAATAAACTTCATTATAGTTATTTTATAAACTCTACAAACATTGTTATTACTAGTTTTTGTTTAGTTCTTTGTTGTCCGTTTACCATAGTGCTCTTTGGTTCATTACTGACTCCAATGATCAGACTGTGACCTTTACATCACATCTGTCTGGACATCTCAACGCCTGCAGATACACCCACAGGATATCCATCATCTACAAGACCCTGCTAAACCTAGTCCTGTTATACCTTACCTCCTTAATACAAACATGACAGTCATTAGTGGCTGTGCTCCAACCATCTAGTCCTCCTACCAGTGCCTCCAGTCAGAACTGAACTAGGATTGAAAAAGAGCATTGAGCTTCACAGCCCCTCAGCCTGGAACAACTTACAGACAGATGTGAAACTGTCAACACTCATCCCTCCTCCATCCTTCAGGTCAGCTGTAACAGATGACGTCATCAGGAAACTTGACCACTGCAGATGTTTCTAAACATTACCTATCCATTACACATGTCACTGTTGTTTTTTAACTGCATCTACTCAAACCATGTCTGTTTTTATTCACTGACTTATTTTTTCACCTACATTTATTTTCAGGTCTTCCAAATATTGTAAATACTTCTAGAATTATTTCTAATCCAGATGTTTCTGAACTGTCAACATCTACTTATCGTGATTGTAGTTTTCTTTATTTTTCTTATTTCGTTTTGATTAATGTAAATGTTTTGTCACTTACTATGTGATGTGTGCTGATGACCACCTGACCAGGTCAGCTTGTAAAAGAGATCTCAACGGGCTCTACCTGGTTAAAGAAAGGTGACTGATTCTTCTGTTGTTGTCAGTTTGTTACAGAAACCAACCTGTAGAGTTGAATATTACACATCTGTATCAGATGGAAAATATCTGATTTAAAATAGATTAATATGTACAATGTATAAGATGTGTGTGTAATGTGACAGTATTAGGACAGCTGCTGATTCTGTGCACCTGACAAGGTGCCTTTTTTACATTTGAGCACCTGGCCCTGGAAATGTCTGTGCACGCTCCTGCACAGTATTAATATACACAAAGATACATGTACATACCAGTACATACAGACTTTGGTTTGCTTTGCACATTTGTACAATGTTGTATAAAGTACCTCAAAGTGATACTTGAGTAAAAGTACAAGTATCTTATCATAAAATACTTTGGTAAACGTTAAAGTCTTCTCTAAAAATATTACTTGAGTAAAAGTCTTAAAGTATCTGATATTTTTTGTACTRNAGTATCAAAAGTAAATTTCTGACACAAAATCTACTTAAGTATTAAAAGTAAAAGTACTGAGTAAAAGTGAGCAGTTAGATTTTCCAAAATGACATTTATTG
>NW_013953197.1:31236-33720 GCF_001266775.1 Austrofundulus limnaeus
CAGTTTATCAGGAGAGGATTTATTAAGTAACAACTCAGAATAAAACAGGAGTAACAACTTTCTACTTCTTACCTTTTTAAAAATGTAGTGAGTAGAAAGTACAGATAATTGTGTAAAAATGTAATGAGTAAAAGTAAAAAGTACGCTGAAAAATAATTACTCAAAGTACAGATAACCAAAAACTCTACTTAAGTACAGTAACAAAGTATTTGTACTTAGTTAGTTTGCAGCTGTGTATTTGTAATAAAGTGCTGTAGAGAAAAGTAAAGATAGTTTAGTTTTATTTGACTCCTTGTTTTATAAATTTAAACCGAGCTGTCAGACTGACGCTGTTTGTGTCCAACAGACCTGAGAAGAACCAGGTGAAACCAGGTGAAACCAGGTGAAACCACTGAACTAAATGTTTAGTTCAAGTCTTCCTGTTTCAGTAACATGTGACGTCATGTCCGACAGCAGCTGTTTGTTTCTACCTGTCCAGTGATAAACAGGTGAGCAGAGGAAACCTTTGCTCCACAGTTAGCTCTGCTCAGACCCCCCCACACCGACATTAGCTAACTTTTTACCGTCACTTAGTAAACAAACACAGCTGCAGACAACATGTGTCAGCAGTTATAAAAGAACAGAACAGAAAACACTGCTTACCTTCGTCTCTTCGATAAATATCCTCCTTTTCTCTCCCATTTCAGTAACATTAAACCAGCGGTTTCCTTTAGACTCCACCACGTGACCTGCCCATCCCTCTGACGTCACTTCACAGAGGAGCAGTTCACCTGCGCTAGGAAACTCCACATGCTCACCTGTATGTTCCGTTTGTATCTATATATCAGTGAGAAATAAGTTTCACCTGCTCCTGTAACAGTTTAATTCAATGATTACTGATGACCCCGGGATATTTTACTGCTGTGGTCTGAAGCTTTATAAAGTCCTGTACAATTTACTGACAGGACCTGGGTCCGTGAAGGCACCACCACCAACCCAGGACAACCAGGGTTCAAAGTCCAGGGTCAGTGTGCAGGTGGGACCATGAGGGGCAAAGCTTCAGGACAAAAGACTCACACATTCTGAGGTTAATTTAAGAAATGTTCGAGACAAAAACTGAGCTTAAAAAATCGTATATTTACGAGAATAATTTCAGAAAATTTCGAGAGAGAAAATAGAAAACAGTAGCCTAAATCGTCTAATGTTGAAAAGTTATAAATTTATGACGGAGTATCAGGGCCACACAACGAGATTAAAAAATAATTACGAGAATAAAGTCATAATATCACAATATTAAAGTAGTATAAAATAAAGTCATAATATTATGAGAATAAAGATGTAATATCATGATATTAAAGTAGTATAATATAAAGTCATAATATCACAATATTAAAGTAGTTTAAAAATAAAGTCATAATATGGGAATAAAGATGTAATATTATGAGTTTAAAGTCATAATGTCACAATATTAAAGTAGTATAATATAAAGTCATAATATCATGATATTAAAGTAGTGTAAAATAAAGTCATAATATGAGAATAAAGATGTAATATTATGAGTTTAAAGTCATAATATTATGAGAATAAAGTCAATATTCTAGCCTTCACATGAAAAAACATGCAGTGATTAAAATGAACAATGTTGAGCAACTTGTCAAGTTGTTCTTTAGTAGGCTTTGCCATAAATAAACAGTTAATGTTTTAGCACATTAGCATCAAACAGCAGGACTTAGAAACTGTCCAAACTGAACTGAAGCATACAGTAACCAGCAGTAATCAGATGGGGACATCAGCTCTGGACTTTAATGACTAAGACACTAGCAGGTAATATTTTTGTATTTTGAATTCACTGATCAAACCTGCCTCTTCACACTTCATCAACAACAAAGTAAATGTTTCTGCTGTGGTACAATAATGTGTACTCAGCATTATACTGTGTACTGCAGCAGCTCTTTAATCTCACCAGGAGTACAGTTTGACAACTAGTTTCATAGAACCTCTCCTCAGGCTGCTACCTTATGGTGGTGGAGGGGTTTGAGTGTCCCAATGATCCTAGGAGCTATGCTGTCTGGGGCTTTATGCCCCTGGTAGGGTCACCCAAGGCAGACAGGTCCRAGGTGAGGAASCAGACAAAGCGCAGCCCGAAGACCCCTTATGACGGAAATAATCATTGGATCTGGCGTTCCCTCGCCGTCCGGATTGGAATAGTTTTGATGTAGGCCTTATACTAATATAATAAAAGTAATATATATCAATGAGTGTTACAACCTTGCTAGGTAAAAATATTGTTTTTACTTATTATTTTTGGAGCAAGGCAGTTAAAAAACAACACATTACCGTTGAGTTCATAAAATGGAATAAATAAGTAAATATTTAAACTTAAAATAATCTCATGCCCCACAAAGGCACCCCTTTTCAGATCACATCTTTGTTATTATTTGATTGTTTTGATTTGATTTATTTATTTAACAGGAAAAGATTATTAAAATCAAGCCTGACTCAGCA
>NW_013953197.1:34845-36149 GCF_001266775.1 Austrofundulus limnaeus
TGGTCTGTTGACTGACCTTTGTATTTGTTCAAATAATAGTTATGGGCAGGTTACAATATAAAATGTTTGTTATAATCATGTCTTGTGATTATTTGTCGGGAGTTTTACTTTTAAACTGTAAGTGTATTTAATTTAGTTATAATGTAAATACAATAAAAATTATAATTTTGATCCATACATTGTTAAAGTCTGGCTGTATGTTAAATAAACTGGGCCCAGAGGTCAGACAGGTGAAGAAGGCCTGCTGTCCTCAGTGTTTTAGATCAGATCAGAGATAAATAAATATCTGTACATGTTCAGAGGACAACACGCACTCATCAGGACCCGTACTGATGACGCAGCTGCTCAACGACAGGAAAAAAAACATCAATCGTCACTTCCGGTCGAGGCCAGTCAGGTCACGTGATATGACGACAGCTCGCTGACTGTGCTATGTGTTTTCTCTGTGTATTTATTTAGAAATGACACTTTTCTCGCTTGTACCGGCTCATCGTGTTGGAGGGACGCTCCGCAGCCGTCAGAACTGTCGCTCCGGACCACGCTGCTCCAGAAGTCCGCTGTGGAAACCCGCCGCTGTGGGCCTGCACGTCACGTGACCAGCATGCGGCTGAGCGTCGGATAAAAAGATGGCGTGGAGCGCCCAGGAGCCGCGAGGACAACAAACCTTGAAGTGCCGAGCGGCCGGACCTCAGAGAGCCGAACAGGTGAGTCCTCCCGGGCCTGGAGCCTGTTTGTCTGACTTCACCTGGTGTCCTCACCTGTATGAAGCCCTCACCTGTGTCTGCACTGCTACATTTCACAGCTAACATGTAGAAGTTAGCGGGTTTTGAACAGATTCTCTCCCAGATGCTAACGTTAGCTAGCAGCACAGACGGCCCGGTGTGAAAGCGTTAAAAACATCAGAACAACAGCTGGTTGGTTCACTCATTCATCTCACACTGATCACATTAACAATGACAAGTAAAGGTTTTAACATGTTTTATTCCTTTATTATGACTCTTTACTTACCTTAGCATCCAACGAACCGAGCTACTTATTTTAATATCTGTTCGTTTATTAAACTGCTCTGAATCAACATGATGTGTTAAAATTAACTTCTGTCATGAAATAAAGTCACTAAATGAACAAACTTATTACAACTGAAACTCTGACTTAATGATGTTGATGTGGAGCTGAGTGACATCATAAACTAACATTTAGCTTACTGTAAGAACATGTGCACAATTAATGAGAACATGTGCACAATTAATGAGAACATGTGCACAATTAATGAGAACATGTGCACAATTAATGAGAACATGTGC
>NW_013953197.1:36282-39991 GCF_001266775.1 Austrofundulus limnaeus
GAGAACATGTGCACATTTAATGAGAACATGTGCACAGTTAATGAGAACATGTGCACAGTTAATGAGAACATGTGCACAATTAATGAGAACATGTGCACAATTAGTGCTTCTCGTTCTGCCGGACTGGTTACAACTGGTTAATCTTTACCTGTCTTACTGGTCAGTACCTTTTAGGTTTAGGTTAAGCTAGCCCAGTTTACCTTGTAGGATAAAGATAAAAACAGCTGTTAATTGATGTATAACTTATCCCAGGACAGGACTATTAGTCCCATCAGATACATTTTTAATAAATATAATGTTTTAATAAATATAATGTATTAATACATTAAATGTATTACACACAGTTATTGGTGAGGCTGTGCTAAGCTAAGGAGAGCAGGAAGTTGAAGGCAGGACACTCCAAACACGTGTCTTGTTTTGTGTCACTTTGAGGAGTCATTGCTTCAACACACTCCTATATTTGTGTGTAATTATTCATGTTTTATTATTACTGTGATGTATTAGACTTTAATGTTGCTCTGTTTGTCTGCAGTAAACCAACACAGAGTTAAACATGTGAGTGCACATGCTTTGTAAATTAATATAACTATTAGTCATAAGTGCATGTTGTTTAATAAGTGTTTAGGTACCACACGAGAATTTCTACCCAAAATAAAAATAAATATTTTGCTCCACATTGCAGTATAAAACAGTTTTCTTTCCCACTTTTATGTTGAAATGTTTGATCTATTTTCAGTTTTATAAAAGAAATTACCAGTAATTGTAATTATTTTCTCCCCTCATTTGTTTAAATAAAGTTTGTCCCACTTAATAATGGATTTAAGCGGTTTGATTTAATCATTTTACATTATGGTGTAAGACCTGTGTTGCTGTATTTAACTTACTGGATGGGACGGGGAGGTCATCATGTAAGGTACAGAACCTAATAAAACAGTTGATTCTGGGAACTTTGTTTAGTACAAACAATACAAAGTAATACACAACTACAAAAAATGCATCTTTGTTTGGATATATCTAAAGCCCTGTTTGCACGGGATAAACATCATCTGTTGACCCCATGTAATAAAACTCCCAGACATCTTTTTTATTATTATGTGGCACATTTGTACGTACGGTTGGGTATTAAAAGGGTTTATTTCAATACCAGTGCTAAATCGATACTTTCAAAACGGTACCTGTCCCTAAACTGTATTTAAATCAGGACTTTAAAAATAAATAAATAAAACACTCACGCAGAGGTTTATGAAGCAATAACTATTTCTGAGTCAAAGTCAAACTTGAAATTAACCAACTTATTAACTTAAAACCATTAATAATTTGTCTTTGCACCAAAAATTCTTTAAACACTTGTTGTAGGTGGAAGTTTCTGCATCTTATTTTGTAAAGTGACACCACACTTTGGACTGTTTTACTTTCAACATCTCGACTATAATATATAATATATAACTGTTAACTCTCCATGAACTCGGTTCTACTCCATTCACTTTGGGTCGGGTCGGTTCTGCTCAGTGTCCGTGTGTCTCCACGCAGCAGGTGTGATAATGTGTGGACCGTCTGCAACGGCTTCAACTCTTGTGTTAAAAATAATAATTAAATAAAATAAAAAAGCTGTTGTGGTCTTACTGTTAGGACTAAACTTTTATTTATTTATTTATTTATTTATTTATTTATTTATTTATTTATTTATTTATTATCACGGTGCTGTTTAGCTAAGTGCTTGTGTAACCATGCGGACAGTTTATTGGAAACCTCCCGTGATCTGCTCAGCTTCGTCTCCTTCACCTCTCTACAGGAAGTGTTATAAGTCCTGCCTTTCCCAAAAAGGCAGTTTTATTTCACCATGTCGTCGTACAGTGCTGCATGCTCGTATTCCTGAACAAAACCAGCTCTCTCCAGGAGGAAATTTGCTGTCAGTCAATCCAAGAGTTAATCCACGAGCAGTATTCTGCTGACGTTAAAAGAGACCAATTATGGGTCGTAGAAATGTTTATGGTATATCTGTGGGCTATCCAGACCATGTTCATTCAATTTAATGCACAAAATAATTCTCAGATAATAAAATTTCCCATTTTCTAGTTCTGCTGCTCTGACTTCTGTTCAGAAGAGCTGTTTATGTTAATGAGCTCTGTTGGTAACGCCCTCCAAAAAATCTGTTGACATTAACTCCGCCCTCCAAAAATCAGTTGACATTAACTCCGCCCTCCAAAGCCAGCGTTTACGTTAGCATGGCTAATAATAGCAGAAGCTCCGTTGTACAACCATATGAGACCCAGAGGCAGAGTCGTGGTCTCAGCTTCTTTTTTTTCTCTCCCTCCTCTGCTCTGCACTCACTCTGCATGCTGTTACCAGAGCAGGGAGCAGCAGAGGTCAAAATACCTCAGAAACTCAAACAAATAGYCTTTAACAAGGCTTTAATAAGATAAACAATAGAGCTACATGAGAAAACGTGTTCATAATGAACTAAAATAAATAATTAAATTGTGTCCATGTCAGTCTCAAACCCTGGTCTCCCACTCTCTGGTCCAACACTCTACCCATTGCCCTGTTGGAGGCTTGTTGTGAACAGAGCTACACATTACACAACAACACTGTGATGACTTTTAATGCTGAGGAGGAGGAGCCTCACCCGGGGGTTGTTAGGTAAGGGGCTGAACGCAGGTTCTGGTGGGTTGTCGTACGGCTTGTGACATCACAAAATGACTGAAGTATAAAACTTGTTGTTAATATACATTAAAAATACATTTACTTACAGTAAATATGCCCCTGGATGCATTTTTTTTGGTCCTAGGACTGTTTTTAAAGAAGTACATACCCAAAGTTAAGTAAAAAACCTTTAAAAAGGGAATTTTGCACAATAGGTCTCTTTAAAATCATAAGCGTGCACACTTCTATCTGAACCACCTGAGAGGAGGCTCTGAGACAGTGCGGATGTGGAGCACACTTGGAGACGCACATTGGGCCTAGACCGAGCCGAGTCGAGCCGCGTCTGTGAGATTGTGTGCTGAGGCTGTCACTATTAACAGTGAACACCAGAGGGTGCAAATTAACAGCTTTCTTTGAGGGACCAAAATAGGGCTGCACCGATTAGTTGAAATAATCGACGTCGATTATGTAAATTTGTCAACGCAGATTTTTTATTATCGATTCTCTGTATTACATAACACCACGTGAATGTTCATGCAATCCCATTTCGGTACCTAAACGCATCATTGCGACTGTATTGACATAAGAGTGGTGAGTTTTCCATGCTTGTCCTGAACGCAGCATCACAAGGGCGTAATGACGTCAGCAGCTGCTGCTTCAGTTCAGTCTGAAGCTTGAAAACAAGCCTCGCAGCTCCTGGAGTAAAATTTACCAAACAGACCACCTCTGAATTATCTGCTGGATTAATAATCTGGTGAACATGACGTTCACTTGCTCAAAGTAAATAAAGTAGCAGCACTTTCTTTATTTCATCCAGCATTAAACAGTGAGCGGTGTTAGGTGGAGCCACGTTCCCCCATCAGACGGTTCCCCCAGCGTCTGAAACAACAGAGGAGCTTCAGACACACGTCTGACCTAAAGAGCACAAGCAGCCAACAAGTGTTGGACGTGTTCTGGATGTTCAAAACGTACCTTAAATACCTTTTATTTATTTTAACTGCCTCCTCTTTTCTTTATTTCATTTAAACTTATTTGCCTTCATGGACCTCCATCACACATGTTTCTA
>NW_013953197.1:41460-42831 GCF_001266775.1 Austrofundulus limnaeus
AGTAATATAATTGTGGATTTTTTCTTGAGAATATCTTTCATTTATCTGGACTAAAAGAATGGTTCAGAACTAATTATAAAACAGAAATGTTAATTAATCATCATAAATGTTTTGCAGTGATTTCTTTTAGAGTCTATCAGAAAGAAGCTAAAGAGGTTATCATGATGTTGTTGTACAACCACAGAATTTAACCTGGACTGGCGCCTGACTGGCAAGTCTCTATCTTTCTTCTCTGACTCATCTCTAAGCCTGAGGGCGGAACCAAAGTCATTCGTTCTTATTACTAACCTGGACGGCTTTGAGCAACACACAGTTCTTCCTGATTCCAACCTAGGAAGACAGCTGTGATTCTCTCTGGAGAAACCTCAGCTTTGGCTGAAAATCTAATCCCATGAGCTAATTAGGGAGGATTTCACAACCAGGGACCCGGCACGCCTGTCGGTGGTTCCAACTCGAGGCTCCAAGCCTCTAAGTATGTTTTATATCTCCCAAAGGGGAGATGTTTTATTTTGAAGGAGGAACCGGATACGGCTTGAATTTTTCTGGCTTGGACTGAAGCAAACACAGAATTACCTGAAAATAACACCTGTTCGCCAATGACCGGTAAGCGAGCCAACATCAGTTCACTGACTGATCGGAGGCGAGCCAGATTTTCTACTTTGAGGGTGTCTTAAGAAGCCATCATCAGGTAAAAGCTGATGTGTTTGGAGTGACGTGTATTGTGGACCTGAGTCGAGAAAAGACGTGCAGTTCAGGTTGACCCACACTTTGATAAAAGTAAAGTAGTAGAAACACTAACATTACTTTTCTCCTTTTTCTTATTTCTTTGATTTGCCAAAACTTAAGCTAAAAGTGCCAGTAAAATTGTTTGGTTGTGTAACATCAGGACTGATGTTTTTACTGTTCTATATAAGTAATCTGAGTTGATGTGGATTGAAAGACTGACGCGAGTTTTATCCTATTAACTCTGACGCTTGTTATAGGAATAACCACAATCAAGTGTAACTTATGATTTGTTTAATTTGTGTAAATAAATGATTGTATAGTCATTATTAACAAATTGAACTCGTCTGAGCGTTCCACTTATTGTGTCGATTTTCACACTCAAGATATTAACAAATAATGAGAAATACCTTGGTAAAGGTTTTCCTCATAAACTTGTGTATGAGAGATGTGGGAGAAGCTTAATTCACCTTAAACATCATTTCCTGCAGTATCAAAGCATTTTTCTTCTAAATTTGGTGTAGATGGCCACATACTGTATCAGAGGTGTAAAATGGTAAATGGTACTGAACTTATAGAGCGCTTTTCAAGTCCCTCCGGACCCCAAAGCGCTTTACACTAACAGACATTCACCCATTCACACTCACA
>NW_013953197.1:43541-51527 GCF_001266775.1 Austrofundulus limnaeus
GAGTAGATTTGACCATGAGTATCAATACTTTTACTCAAGTACTAGAGTTGAGTACTTTGTCCACCACTGCTTATGTTAAATAAGCCCACTCTCTACATCTTCTCATAACAAAGTTACGAGAGAAAATTTTACCAAGGTTTTTCTCATTACTTTAATATTTGACTGTGCAAAGTGAAGAGTGACACAATAAGGGAAACGTTCAGACAAGTTCAAGTTGATTCATAAAAGACTATGCAATCATTTATTTACACAAATTGAACAAATCATAAGTTACACCTGGATTGTGGATTTCCTATAACAAGCGTCAGAGTTACATGAGATAAAAACTCGCGTCCGAATTTCAATTCACATTAAACTCCGATTACTTATATAGACAGTAAAATGTCAGCTCTGATGTTAACAACCAAACTATTTACTGGCACTTTAACTTAAGGTTGGCAAAGAAAGGATAAGAAAAGGGATGAAAATTAAAGATTAGTGTTTCTGCTTTTATTTTGGTAAGGGTGTCTGTGACAACCGGATTAGCTTGTCCTCTCTGCGCTCAGACTTCAACATGACACGTCACCCCGAACACGTCAGCTTTTACCTGGTGATGTCTTCTTAAGGCACCCCTCAGTATGAACTGTCTCACCTCAGACCAGTCAGGGATCGTTTCGATCGGCCCGCTCAATGCTCCGTGGCGAAAAAGTGTTGTTTAGGCAACTTTTCGTCTGTTTCAGCCCAGGCTAGAAAGATTCCAGCTGAAAGTTCCGGTCGTCCTTCAAAATAAAAGTTCTCCCCTCAGGAGGTAAAACACACTTAAGAGACGTGCGTCTCTGGGTGGACAGAAGCGACGTGCTTCTGTCCTGGCCGGCAAGTCTACTCGATTTGGCTCCTGAGTCAGACCTGCGGCCCGGCTGTTCCTCCGGAGAGAAAAAGCCGGTCTTCCCGTTTCGGCATTCAGGAAGAAGAGTCTGTGTGTCTCTCTAAGACGTCCGTGTTAGTAAGAGTCGGAGCCTTAGGATCCGCCCTCAGGCATTAGAATGAGTCAGAGAAAGGAAGGAAGATAAGAGACTTTGCCAAAGGCGCCAGTGCAAGGAAACATTCCGTAGTTGGTTTCACAGAATGATAATATCTTCTGGCTTTCTTTCTGATAGACTAAGAGAAATCACTGTAAAACATTTATGATGATTAATTAACATTTCTGTTTAAATAATCAGTCTGAACTTGGTGTCCAGATAAATGAAAGATTTTCTTAAGAAAACTCAAAATTATATTACTGATGTTTCCAATAAAATAAAACAGTGATTTATATAAAAACACAATGAAAACATGGTGAATATTTTTCTGTGATTTTATACCATTAATTAATCTTTTAGGCACGATAAAAGAATAGAAGTGATTGCATCTTCTTTGTGACAATTTGTGATGCATTAACAAATGCATAACATTCTTAGTTAAACAACAAATGAATCACGAACAGAAAAGATTGTTTCTGTTCTTTATCTGATTAGAGAACTGAAGTCCTCCACCACAGGTTGAAATGACCTGTCATGGCCTAAAATAGAGTTCAGTATTCCTGCCTTCGGCCAGGCCTTTCTGAGACCTGCTTTGAGGCAGTAACTCCTGTTTCTTCACTCGAGGTGACCCCTACATTTGTCTGCATCAAGATCTTAATCTCCACCTCTGGTTTGTCAAAGTTTGTTTATTTCAAACATGAAAAACGGGTCACGAATCCCCAGGTTATGTTTTCACCTCTGTTATATTCAGATATTGCCCATTCTCTGATTGACACTGTACTCATTTGATTTGCAGATGGATCCTGGACAGGATTTACTCCTCGCTGCTTTGAGTGAAAGTGGAATTTGTCCAAATGATCTTGGTTTATTAGACATTGATTCTCAGGATGTTACACAGCCTTCTACAACTCAAGTATGATCATTCTTGATTTTTTTTTCAGCAAATAGATCATGTTTAGTTTTTTCCTGGTAAATGGTAGGTAGTGATATTTGTTTGTCTTTCAGTCCATCTCCATCAGTGCCCTGGATGTTGGTGTTGGAACAGAATCAGTGGCAGTGGTTCGACCTGAACCCTCCCCTACAGCCCCCGTAGTTACAATCAGAGTGAGACTACACAACATGTTGTTCATTTGATGATTTTTATTGACCAATGTGTTAAGTCACGTGAATTAAAACTTTTTGTTTTGTGTCAGCATAAACCTCAGCCATCGACCACCACGTTTGTCTTAAATCAGCTGAATCAGTTGCCATCGCTGGGGACTGCTGTGACCAAACAGTCTGTTACCAACCCAATCAAGCACACCATAACTGTCACCAAAGTGGTTCATGTGGACAATTCAGCTCTGCGAAGTTCACCGACTCCCATGATTACAAGTGTTTCTCCTTTGCTGTCTACAGTAGTGCCTTCTAACAAAGATCAGGTACATCTATTAAAGAAGAAAATAATTCACAGATTAAACCTTCTTACTCTTGATTAAACTGCTCATGAATTTTATTTTTCAGCAAATTCAGTTGAAAGACCTCCTTCAAACTGGCAATGTGAAAAGCGTGGGTCTAAAGAGCAACAGCCTGAAAGAGCTCATGAAGTTAAAACCTCCACCTGACATTGCTCCACCTGTGGCAACAGCCACAACATCAGGTAACCTACTGAAACATGCAGAAATATTTTCTTTCAACACTGCAGTTATTCCAGACTCTAGACACTGTTCTTACATTTTCCAGTTCAATTCAAAAAGTTTCAGTGTGAATCTTTAAGACTTCCCAGCACCTTAAGCAGTAATGATTTACCCATACTGTACTCGAAGTATTATTTTACTTCCTCGCTTTGCAAGGCGTTCACATGAAAATAGGCTGGGATTTTCAAAAACAAGCCACTCAAAATACAGCTGCACAGCTTGCTAGTCACTTAGTTGGAAACACCCAGAGTTTGTTGTGACTGCATCAGATAATTCGTATGTTTTCATAAAACTTAGATCTAGGGCTGCAACAATGAATCAATAAAAATCAGTTATTAAAAGAGTTGGCCACAAGTTTCATTATTGATTCATTGTGTCCCGTGTTTTATGCGTCCCTCACCGTGTCACGGAGCTGTTTACGTCACCCGCAGAGCGTTGTCCATGCTGGCTGAGCTAAATAAAGTTCAGGAAGAAAAAAAACCCTCTACCTGTAGATCTGCCCTCTCTGAGACCTCGAGTGAAAAGCAGACTTCAAATTTTAAACCAGTTTTAAATTGTGTTGTTAGGACAAGTAGATGCTAAATATGATATGATAAAATGTATTTGTCACATTTAATTTTTTTAAAAAGATGTCTGATTTGATGCGGCGCCGCGTCACGAGGAGGAAACATGTCCCGTGGTGAAAAAAGAAAAGTACCTCAGTCGACCTCAGTCCACCATGTCTTCCCTCCTCTCAGACCAGAAATATAAAACCCTCGTCTTTTCTTCTGACTGAGGCTCAAACTTATTTGATGAACAACAAAAGGTTCAGGACGAAGGAAAAACAAAAAGACGCAGCAGAACTCCTGGGGGAGTGGGGAGGGATGGGGGGCTGCTTCAGAACCGGGTCATTCAGTCAGACAGAACCAGAAGGAAGCAAAACGTCAATAATTAGAGAAAAATCATCAATTCTAAATGCAAATAAATTATAATTATAATAAATAATAATAGTTTAACATCTAAAAATCATATTTTATTAGTTTTATTCAGCACCTTATGAAATTTCTATTTTGTTGTTTTATATCTATAACAAAGTTTATTAATGCAGGAGAAATCCACATTTTTGTTTATTTTTTCCAGTCAGAGTTTAACACAGCTGAAAAATCAACTGTGAAAATGTTTATGTGCTTCTTTTTTTATTTAGCATATTAAAAAAATCCTTCATGTTATGAAAAGACCCTCTTGATTCAATAGAAAACTCTGGTGTTTAAGAAAATGGCTGCTTATTAATTAACTGTTAGTCAGTCTATAAGATAAATCTACTTCAGAATAATTTATTAATCAATAACTTACATCCCTAATTTATACAGGAATTAAATGAATTTATATCTACTCATATTTATGTAGTTAAGTGTTTTAATGATTTGGCCGATTAATTGAAAAAATGATCGACAGATTAATCAATTTATTAAAATAATCATTAGTTGCAGCCCTACTTTGATCTGACAGATCGTCACCAACAGTTGCAGTCCAGTGAGACTATCCCAAGTAAAAAAAGGATTTTCTCCTAAGCCGGGTTCACACCAAACGCATTTTGTGCAGCAAAAACACACCCAGCTGCTCAAGTTGGACGCGCTACGTTTAGACCAGGACAGAGACTAGACACGCGACTGAAGAGGGAGGAGCGTCTTGTTTTTTTTCCAGTCTGTCTTTAATGATGGATGAAATAAAGAAAATTGCTTTTCTTTATTTACTGAGAGCAAGTGAACGTTATGCTCACCAGATAATTTAGAGGCGGTTTGTTCGGTTAGTTTCACCACTCCAGGAGCTGCAAGCTGACAAACTGTTTGTCCCGAGCCCAGATTAAACACCGCGGTCAGTTCAATGAGCTCCTGACCCTTCATCGGTGCTGATATCTCCAGCCAGAACACCAACTACAGATGGTCCATTTCAGCCAAAGAGCTCCCGCCCGTCTGTTTCATGTTAGTGGGCAACATTCAGGAAACCGCCAGGTGCAAAAATGATTCTCTCTGATTGGTTGACGCGGCGCGTCGAGCAGCAAAAATAAAAATTTTAACTCTCGCAACCATTGGCTGCTTTGGAATCCCCGCATGCACGAAAAAGCTCCCTCTTCGTGCAGTGCCACGCTAAATGAGCTAGACGCACCATGCTGCCCCTAGACGCGCGCCCACCATAGACTTTACATGTAAACGCTGCTCTTGCTTCTCAAAATGCTTCTGGTGTTAACTCAGCTTTATTCACATCCAGCTGCAGTGCTACTCCCTGTTTGGTCTGTTGTTAACTGAAGAAACAATAGTCAAGTTTATTGGAGCAACCAATTGACAAGCCCTTCTTCCCCCATGATCTGGCATTCATTTAGCGTGTCTAACCATTTTAAAACTTTTAGTTTAGAAAATGTATTAATTTCATTAAAAATCAAATTTATTCTCTAGAAAATAAAAGAAAAAAGTACAAATCACAAATAAAATATAGGGAAGCAGAAAGAAAAAAACCTTGTATGCCCTTTTTTCCCCCAAGAATAAATTTAAACAATAGTAATTTACAAAAAACAAACATCAAATTCTCCTTGATCAATTTATATGGATAAACATTATACCATTTATTTCTTAAACAAACCAACTTTTACAACCATTTTCTTAAACATACACATTGATCTGGCATTTTTTAACATCACCCTCCAGATTATTCCTTAATCTTATTCTTTGGATTGACGTACAATACTTTTCCAAATTGGTTCTAAATTCAGGTTTCTCAAACATCCCCTTAAGATAGTAATTTCAATTGATAAAATAATATATTTGATGGGTGACTGTAATGTTTTCTAGTGATAATTCTTACATCTCTAAAACAAAAATAGGATTTGTAATTCTTTTGCATGCTTTCCTCCGGACTATACTGCAGTAAATAAGTGTGGAACATTTATTGCATTATACAACATATACAGAGCTTTATCATTGAATAACTCTTACTTTGTACAGCACTGCAATACGTTTAGATGGTTTTGTTCTTAAATAATTTATGTGAGGTTTCAAAGTCAGTTTTTAATAAAAGACACCCCAAAACATCACCTCACTGACTCTACAAATCCCAACACAATCAACTGAATGGAACAGCAGTAGTTTTATTTTCTATCACTAAATATCATGTAATTAGTTTTATTCAAATGTTAAGAAGATCACATTGGTCCCGACCATTAAAAACTTTAAAAACCATCAATAAAATCTTAAAATCCATTTGCAGGTGAACAGGAAGCCTATGGAGAGAAGCCAGGACCGTTCATACTTTTTAATACCTGTTAAAAGACGAGCTGCTGCATTCTGGACACTTTGATCTAATCTGTTTAAAAATAACCTCCAATTTTTGAAAACTGTGGCAACAACAATCTTGTCTATAGCTATTGAACACATTTCTCACCTTTCTTATAGATTGGACTTACCTTATCTATTTTCATTTTATCTAGAGATATTCCTGTTGAAAGTGATAAATTACTCATGTAATGGCTCAATGAATATAATTTCCTTTACAAACATAATATCCATGTTTACCCAGTCTTTTGATCTTTTATCCGCAAGATTGTTTTACAATGCTCAGTATTTCTTTTATCAGTTCCACCAAGAAAAATGCTGTTGGCATTATATAATGACTTGCTTCATTATTCACTTATTTTATCTGCAACACTTGGGCCAACAATAAAGGCATTCATTAACTGTTTCATTTTGATCATAGATTGTTGTAAATATAGGAGTGTCTGCAAGTGTCATCACTGTTGCAGTAAAACCTGCTGACAAAGCAAACGGTGAAAATGTTACATGCCAGTGACCACATGAGTAATCTGGTTTCTGTTGATGTTTCAGGTGACAAGAACAATGGAATCAAGAAGGACATGTTGGTTAAAGATGGCTCTAGGTTATGGGTTAAAGATGACATTAAAATGCAAAACTTTTCAAATTCTCTGGTAAGTTTTATTACAGTTGTTTGCTAAGTATCATGTTTTTTTTCTGCTCTCCATAAAGGTAGACACACTTCCCCCTTTTTTCCAACCTTTCCTTATTTATCCTCTTGGATGCTTTTTGTTTTGGAGCTACTCTTGCATATCTTCCAAAATTGGAAAATTATGGTTCTGGTCAGCTGGTCTCTTAATGCTATTGATGAAATTTTCTCCACGAGGAGACTGGGAAAAGGAGAACCCTCTTGTTCTGACGGGACATGTGCCGGTGGGCTTGTTATGGATTCCTGGAGGAAGGGGAAGACGATGTGCCCGTCTGTACTGTTGGTTGAGGATGTCAAAGATACTTGAATATATACATATTTGAATTATTGATAGCAGGATTTCTTTTTTATCCCTCATCTTCCCCTCATGTTTGTTACGGATGTTTATCCATTACAATTTCATAAAACTGTAACTTCCACATACAAAAACTAAAGTACACCAAATTTGGTATGAGTCATCTATGTTGCATCCTCATACTACCATATATGTCATACGTTAACTTCATCAAAGCCCTGCCCCCTGACAGCAGGAAGTGACATTTTGTTTTACTTGGAAAGCTCCATCTCTGACCTTCTTGACCTAATCAACAAATTATGTCAGAACACAGATAAGTTGATCTCACTTGCTTTCAAGCATAGACATTTTGGTGTAATGGTGTGTTCACACCAAATGCGTTTTGAGCGTCAGGATCACATGCAAAGTCTGTGGTGTATGTATGTAAGAGAGCGAGGAGGAAAAGTTCTGCACGGTGCAGCGCAGCTGGAGCGCTGCTGTCCCACCGGGTGAATGAGTCAGCAGACATGCACACAGGTCAGTTTTCTACAATCAGAATAAGATGATCTGATTAAGTGTTTACATGAACCTCATTCTGATAATCAAACGGCATAATCCACCCTTTTCATTTGGATTAAAAATTCATTCGGATCGAGCTCAATCTGATCAGAATAATCGGAACAGCTGTTTACATGACACATTTTTATTACGAACGGCCGTTTAATCCGATTACTTTTGTCCATGTAAACGTAGCTAATACAGACGACAAATTATACATTTATAGTATTACAACTAACACAGTTTTTGACACCGCCACCGCAGTTTGTCCTTCATGAGCCTTCGTAGACAAGATGGCGGCTGCCTGTGTGGCGACCCGCGACCATGGAGATATAAACAGCTTTTTATAAGGTAAAAATAATAAAACAAGGTCTTTGTCTGCAATGATTAGACGTTTTTTTATTATTGTCATTAGTGATTATCTCAGGCTAAAAGAATTGACAAAATCCTACACACTGTGCCTTTAAAGACACAGTGCCTTTAAAGGCAC
>NW_013953197.1:53948-60660 GCF_001266775.1 Austrofundulus limnaeus
ATGTAGCTCAGCTAACCCCCCCCCAGCTTTAAACATGTAGATTTGACATGCTGCATGCTTCTATCAACACTGACTGGCAGTGGGATGGGATGGCAGTGGTGAATGTTGATTTATCACCGTTTTCACACAGTTTGCTCTAAACCACACATGCATGATCCGATCTGTGCATCATCAGGGAGACCTGCTAAACACGTTGTTGTGTTAGTTGTACAAGATCACTTTAGCCCCAGTCGGTCTGTTCATCCATTCACCTTACGAGATGATTAAAATAATGAAGGCCTGTGATGATTCTAACAAAACTGCTAACACTTGGTCACTACTGACTGGTGACAGGTGGCATTGAGTTCTCTTGTTTTTCTTTAATGCAAGGGCAGCGCCTTTCAGTGGCTGCAGCCCCAGGCACCTGTCCCCCCATGTATGTTTCGTCTTGTCTCTTCTGGATGGGTTGTACTGAAACTAATTTTGTTGTGCCCTGTACTTTAACAAATAAATCCTCAGTCAAGATTGTTGATGAAGAGAACATCGTACAAACTTGTCATCACTATATTTAATCTGTGTGCACAGAAACCACCAGGGCTAAAGGAGGAAGATGAACCTGAGGAAGAAGAGGAAGATGAGCTTGGTCACGCAGAGACCTATGCAGAATACATGCCAATGAAATGTAATTATACTTCTTTTTTAATGTAGCTTTGTACCATCAGTGAGTGAATGTGTGTGTGAATGGGTGAATGTGTGTGTGAATGGGTGAATGTGTGTGTGAATGGGTGAATGTAAGTGTACAGTGATTTGGGTTCTGGAGGGACTTGATAACGTGCTCTAAGTTTGGTACATTTACATTTGTTGTTGTTGTTGGAGGTGAAATTTGAAAAGTAACAATAGCAGTGTTGAAGCCACACATCACATTTTTTACTGTGGCCCTTTTTTAATAACTTTGAACTGTGACTTTAGTTTTGCCCAAATTGATTTAAATTGATTTGTGTGTTAAAATTATACTGCTGCATCACTTATAGCCAATAATACTCCAAATTCAGATGTTTTCATTGTATGCAGTTCTTTGAAAGTCTCAAAGTAAGAGGAGTATGGAACTTGATTTTAGTATTTTGCTTGTCTAATATGTAAAAAATGTAAAAATGTGCAAAACCATATTTTTAAATATTATTCCCTATTTCAGTTTAAAGAACTGGACTCAAATGATAAACTTACTCAAACATGTTTTTTAGTGAATGAAAAATGACCACAGTCACAGACCATCATGCTTTTCACATTTTATTGGTTTATAGATGGAAACCTTTAGGCATTTACAATTGATTTGATTACAATTCAAAAGGCTTCAAGTCAATAATAAAACCATTATTGATGTATTTGATTACCTTGACACTCAAGATAAGGATTATATGTTTTTAAAAGTATAGTTATTCAACACTTTATTAATCACAGACTGCTAACCAACAATAATATTATAAAGCTAATACAGTTAGCATTGTTTATTACTTGGAATATAAACATAAAACAGATGTTTCACAGTCATTTCTGAAGGAAATTGTGTATTAAATTCAGCTGTTTTTATGTTCATAGTTCATAGATGAAAAGTAAAGAAAATTCTTTTATAAAAATGTTTCCTACAGCATGTCTCTTTACAGGAAGTCATGATACCTTTATCAGGACAAATGTCATCGAGCAACAACTACTGTGCTAACTCTTGTATTGGCAGCACAGATTGATATTAACAAAATGGATTTTGGACATTTTAAAATTAAAAAATCTTGCAAAAGCAACAAAGTAGATGATGAGCCCCACCTCTATTGTGAACCCCAAATTATTTTTCAAGTGTAACATCTTGCATAATTTACAATGATAAATAATACTGCTGTACAAATATTGACAATAAATTTCCAGGTGTGTCTGTCAATTTGCTTAAAAATTAACAGAAAAAACTGTTTAAGTTGGGTTTTGGGGGAAAAAATTATATAATTTTTTTTCCAAAAAATATTTGAAAAGGAATATTAAATAATTTAATTATGTAAAATGTGTAGGAACCTTGTGTATGTGAAGTGATTCACCAAGTTGTGAACTGTAAATACAGTGAACATTGGCTTGAGGCATCCCGATCCTGTGGTGGAGACCAGTTCTCTGTCGAGTGTGAACCCTCCAGATGTGTGGTACAAACTGTCCATCCCAGAGGAAGTCATTGATCGAGGCTGCTTGTCTGCACTGCAGCTGGAAGCCATTACGTATGCAGCTCAGGTATGTAGCATTCATTACACTAATCAAAACTATTTTAAAAATGTTTTGTATTTGATAATATTAACTGCTAATTTTATTTTAACTGTCGGGATCTTCAGAGTCATGCATTCTTTTAATTAAAACGTTTTCTGTTGATCATTTATTGGTATATTTCAGAAAATGGATAGGCTGATCTAACTGTTGCACTAATAAGATTCATGTTAAGTTGATCTGAGTTGTATTTAGCATATGATGTGATGTCCTTATTTAAAGCAGTGACAACAGTTCTGTCAAATAGTTATCAATAACTGTCAGACTTCAGTCTTAGAGCATGGAGATTAGAGTAAGAGCCAAAAATACTTTGTTTAGGCTCATAACTAGCCAATCAAGGACTCAGTCGCAGTGCAAACGGGAAATGAAAATAAAGTCTGTTGGTCTTGTGAGCTTGATGACCTGAAAAATAAGGGGGTACCTGCTTACATTTTGGAACATCTAGGTGTAAGTAGTGACCCTAACAAAAATTTGGGATGCATCAATACCAGTTTTTCATCCAACTGAGGACTAGTTTAAGGTACTCACCGATAGGAGTACTTACTGAGTAAGAACTTTAAACGTTACACAGAGGTTATAAAAGCACATTTTTATAATTAGAACCTGGTACTAAATCAGATGCATATCAGGGGCCTCATGTATCAACAGTGTGTACGCACAAAAAGCTTGCGAATGCCCCTTTTCCATGCAAAACTTCAGATGTACCAAGACTCAAATGAACATGGAAATGTTTGCTGCGCCACGCCAACTCCAAGGCTGACATGCATGTTTCTGTGGTTCTGGTTCCATTGGTGAAACTTGGAGGTGATTCTGGTAAACTGTTAATGGTATGAAAATGACTATTATTCACACCAGACACACAACAATTATTACATTGTTAGATAAAGGACACGCAAAGTTGTGCTAATATTGTGCATAATAGCAAAGTGTTTATCATTCCTGCAAACTTGTAGCTTTTTGGTGAAATTCTCTGATTTCAAACCAAACTGGTTCATTTCAGAAACAAGGTGGTTATCTTCACTATAGAAGATCTTTAGTGTAGTGACTCATTTGGCCAATCACAACCAAGCTAAGTATCTGTCTTGATTGTGATTGGCCGAATTGCTCTCGTTTAAGACGGAGGGATTTCTTCACGTTTTCACAAGCTTACCACAACAGCAGGGGTAGTTACATAATAAATCAATGTTTGGTATAAAGCTCATTTTCTCTGCTTTCTGATGCCAGTAGAATTTTTCAGATGGCACAATTTATTATAATTTAATGGTGAACATCGCAGAAGCTTTTATTTGCGACAGACCCGGTGACTTCTAAAATGGATTAACACTTTTTGTTTGAAGTTTGGGTAAATTTAGTTCCAGCCATCAAACATGAATAATGAAGTGAAAATGTTTGTGTAGATCACAAGACTTGAAGTTCTCCGTCACAACAGATTTTCGTCACTTTGAATGTGGCCAGGATGGATTTCCTTTATCTGTAAAGGGAAAAAAACAACCTATGTTGTAGTTTCATTAAAGCTGCCCAGTTTAATGATTTAAGATTAAACAAACACTGATTTCAACAAATGAAACAAACTCCAGAGCACTTTTATTCAATCAGATCAAAGCAGGGCGTGTCCTTTAGTGAGGCCAGGTTCAGATTCTGCAGGAGCTGCAGTCAGTCCTGATAGTAAACCTCTCCGGATCTTCCAGAGACTTTGGTCTATAAACCCTAGTATTATCTTAAATATGTGTGTTCAGTGCGTTGTTATTGAACAGATATGTCCAACTTTGTGTGCGTGACTAAACTCTTTGCTTCTCGTGAGAGACCGCTATCAGAGGAGTGACATCCGGTTGACATTCAATGCTAACATTAGCTTTCGATAACAAGTCTGGATCAAAACAAAAGAAACTAAGGAATCACTAAAGTTACCAGCCGACTCTCCACAAAACTAAAAGACAACAAATACCACACAAGCTGTGTTTCCATTACAAATGTGCGCAAAACTTTGTTGATATTCTGTTAATGTCAAAAAACACAGTTTCACAACTGAAGTGTTTCCATTAAGTAATAAATGTTATTAAAGTCACGTGAATATGTTTGTTCTCATGATAAGTCATTACAAACATGGCAGCGATGGATGTAAACACATAGCATGTTGCTACCACGACACTAGCGCTCATCATCAGAGGAGACGTCGGCGTCTTTTATCGAGGCTTTCCAGAGACAAGTCCCTACTTGGGAGCGGCTACGTATGCTGTGTTTTTGGGAAATTGTAGTTGCTGAGTTTACTATTTTATACTACTTCTGTGATATTACTACTACTTCTACTTCCTGTTATCTTCTTCATCATCGTCTTTTTCACCAGTAGAAACAGACGGTTGTTGATCATGTGACTCCTGTGATGTGAAAAAACTGTTTCCATTGCAGTTTTGTGAAAAACACCAATTTAGATACGACTGAAAAACCACCTCATCCTAGAGCAAAAACATTTTGTCGAAAAAACATAATTTCTTTCGAAATTAACGTGTTTCCATTGAGCAAATTTATTTTAGAAATTCTAATTTGCGCATTTTCATGTCAATGGAAACGCAGCTAGTGACTTCTGTTTGCAAAGATTTGCGCTCCTACGCATTAGAGAAAACAAAGCAGGGTGTGACGAGCGACTCGTTAGGTGCTTGAACCAAACTATGGTATGTGAACATCTGACTGAAACTGTTCTCCACAACATGTATAAATGTGTGAAAGACGACGTTCTAACAAAATCATTTAGTTTTGTTACCAATATTATTATTTTTAAACTTAAACGTCTTAATGAAATCCACAGTGATGAAATTTTGTAGTTGTTTTAAGAAGTTATATGTATTGTGGTTTAATAATTTTTATTGAACATAACAACAGAAGGTAACAGAAACATTACAAATATACAGTTTTAAGATAAGATAAACCTTTATTGTCATTGTACAGAACACAATGAAATTATCATGCAGAACACCCATTCACAATTTTTCATACACTGAAAAGGAGTGGGCAGAATAATATTTCTATTAGCCCACCTTCTCCTGCAACCTAATTCCATCACTTCTAATTTATCAAAAATAATTATTAATTATTTTAAAATGAATGCATCCAACGACACCGTCACCTGCAATTCCTTTTTACTTTAAAACCTTTTATACATGTTACAGTTTCATTTCAAGATTAAACAGTTTAATTTAAAAGTTTGTCCTTAAAACCTGTTGTTTATGTTAAAGAGAAAAAAAAATGTTGATATTGTATTTTGCAACACAGTTGGAAAATACAATATCAACATTTTTATCGAATCATGATTAATCAATTCTGAACTTAATGAATCAAAACAGAATCGATTTAGAGAATAGGCCATGATACCAGCCCTAATAATCAGAGGTTGAGGTGATCTGTCTTCATGAAGGGCTTAGTTTGCTGCCAGTCTTTGTACACGTTAAACTACAAATCCTGTGATAACTGCAGGCAAAAAATGGCACACTTTACTTGTATGTTTTCAACCACTATGCTGCTACAACCCCTTGCATACAACAGCTTGTTCACCTACCAAATAAACAAAGTTCAGTCATGTCCACTGCTTGTTGTTTAAACTTGGCAAAGTGTGTTTTCAGTGTGACTTGGATTGATATCAGTGATTTTTACACGTGGTTGGAAGTGGTCCACAGCTGTCGATATGAAGGTCTAATAAATATGACCGTTTCTTGTATTAAAATTAAATATTCTTTCATAGCTAAGTTGATAGCAATAAAAGGTTTCCATGTTAAAATTTTTGGGACCATTTTAATGTTTTTGTTAATGCGTCGGTTTGGTCTTAAATATCATTCCTAATGGTTTTAAAACGTCTTATATGTAACTTAACGAAACATGCATGAACCCTGTAAATATAAAAGTCTGCACCACACTTTTTCAGACAGATTTCTTAATGCACGGCATTTTTTGCTAGTTTTATCTGTGAGATCGTGGCCATTTTATTATCTTTTATAAATGTCTGCTTCTGGGTACAACAACCTGGAAGAACGTAATTAAAGCAACATGCAGAAATCAAGTGCTTCTCAGCATTAAAAACACACCAGTCATACAATAATCTCCCATGTGGAAAAGGAGTGAAAAATTCTGCCTTCTTTTTGTGACAAGAAGTTCAAGTTTATTCATAAAGTGCCAAGTCACAACATCCATTGTCTCAGGACTCTGTAGATAAAAAGAACAATGTAAAGAAGAAAGCAGCAGATTGTGTTGAATCACTTCATCACAGTCTCCCATCCTGAGCAAACGGTGGAGAGGAAAAACTCCCTGCTAATCAGGAAGAAACCTCCAGCAGAACCAGGCTCAGGACAGGAGACCATCTGCCTGTCATTTAATGTGATCTAATGTGATCTAATGTGATCTAATGTGATCTAATGTGATCTAATGTGATCTAATGAACATTACAGCTGAT
>NW_013953197.1:60670-62496 GCF_001266775.1 Austrofundulus limnaeus
GATCGGATTTTTTCAAAAAATCGGAACTGAGCATTAAGACCTGCAGTGTGAACGTAGCCAGGGACAACCTGAAACAGGACCTGTCATATTTTCCAGACAGGAAATGCTCAGAGGGTTTTGTTTTTTATGAAACGTTGGGAACCCTGACACAGACAGAATAACTGGTCCTGCTGTCATTTCTTTGGGCTTATTGGGGACAGTTAAATGGACTGGCTCAGTTTTTAGTAGAAAGAACCGGGATCAGTATGGATGACTGGCCGGTGTCAGAGAGGACAGGACACAAACACAGAATTACAGGTCCAGGTGTAGTTTCTATGGAAGGATGGACAAAGAAAAAATCATGTTAATGATAGAAAAACTACAAATACTGACATGTAGAGTAGAGTGAGTAAAGACAGCAGCAGAGTGAGGAAATGTGCTCCAGCAGTCTAGCAGTTTAAAGGATGGCTCACAAAACCCAAACCAACCCTAAGTCTTCAGTCTAATCTTAAAAGTAGACAGAGTGTCAGCCTCACGGACAGAAACTGGAAGTTGGTTCCACAAGAGAGGAGCTTGATAACTGAAAGCTCTGCCTGTGTTGGAAGGTATGAAGCTGCAAACAAAATCAGACAATTTTTGTCAGAACTGCAACAAAAATCGACTTTGGCAGTTCAGATGGAGCATACTGGGTGCTATAATCTGTGCTTTATGACTGATGTCACAACTGATACTATTGATAACTATTTGTCAGCATCACTTTAAAGTTGACTGGATTGTTTCTTTTGTGCTTTAAGTCATCTGTGTATTAAAATAATTTTAAAACTAAAAAATTAGCAAATTAGATTTTGGAAAAAAATTCCTGCAACTTTTTTTTGTAAGGTCACAATCTAATGCAACAAAAAAAGTTGTGGTTTGATTTTTGTATTTGTTTTTCTTTCTAAATGTGTAACAGCAACACGAGACGTTCCTCCCTAGTGGTGACAGAGCTGCCTATCTGATAGGTGATGGAGCTGGTGTAGGGAAAGGCCGGACGATTGCTGGGATCATATATGAAAATTACCTTTTGGGCAGAAAGAGATCTCTTTGGTAAATGACTTAAAACCTTTAGATTTTTTTTTATTAAGGCCTACATAAATACTACAAAAGATTTGTTTTAAATTTAGTCATAACTGTATTTTTTTATGTTGTGGTCTTCTGTTAGGTTTAGTGTCTCAAATGATTTAAAATATGATGCTGAACGGGATTTAAGGGATATCGGAGCAAAAAATATTCAAGTTCATTCACTGAACAAGGTAAGATATTTCAATTATGCTTAAAATAAGACTTTTTTTAAGTGTTGGCTTGCTAAAATAACTTTATTTTTGGAAATCTATTTTAAATATTTTTCATTTGCAGTTTAAATATGGTAAAATCTCCTCAAAACACAATGGGAGTGTGAAGAAAGGTGTCATCTTCGCCACATACTCATCTTTGATAGGAGAGAGCCAGTCTGGAGGGAAATACAAAACCAGATTTCAACAGCTTCTCCACTGGTGTGGAGAAGACTTTGACGGGGTTGTATCCTTATGTGTAAATGTTTTAAAGCACAGCCAATTCTCCTAAAAAATGATAAAAGCAAGCATGTTGACATTAAAATGGGAAAAGACACCCGCTTCGGATGTTATCATCCATGAAATAGACGTTAATAGGCCGTCATCAGTCCCCTAGAATGGCTTCAGAATGTCCCACCTGTGGCAGTTAGCAGGTTCCCCGTCCCATAGAATGGCTTCTGATTGTCAGCTGGTTAGTATGAGACATAAAACTACTATCTGGTTCATATGAGGTATAAAACCACTATCTGGTTAATA
>NW_013953197.1:67273-79428 GCF_001266775.1 Austrofundulus limnaeus
ATAAAACCACTATCTGGTTAATATGAGGCATAAAACTACTATCTGGTTAATATGAGACATAAAACCACTATCTGGTTAAAAAAAACAGGTTAACATGACAGAAAAAGCCACTAAGGTTAACCTTAGAGAAAATATCATAGTTAGTGCTAAAGACACCGTCCTCCGATGGATATATAATGTGGCCTTCTAATAGGCCAATGGGTAGAGCATCGGACCACAGTGCAGGAGACCAGGGCTCAAGACCGACACGGACAGCAAGAGCAAGGAATGCCACCCGGCAAGGACAAAAAAATTATTAAAATATGTTTTGCTTATATGGTTATTTACACATTCATTGTCATTGATATATTAACCCAGTAAGGGACACTGTCGGGACACTCTGAAGCCTAGAAGGCACAGTAGGGACCCTCTGAAGCCATTGTATGGGACTGATAATGCCTAATAACTTCCATTTCATGGACTGATAACATCAGAATCCCCTGGAAAAGATTAATATTGCACTACCTTAAATATTTGACTTTCATTAACAAAATATTTATAGATTGTCTTTGATGAGTGTCACAAAGCCAAAAATGTGTGTCCCATTGGGTCATCCAAGCCCACAAAAACTGGGCTGGCAGTTTTGGAGCTGCAGAACAAACTTCCAAAAGCTCGTGTTGTGTATGCCAGCGCTACAGGTTAGTTAATATTATCAATTTGTTTTATCAGTGTATTGGAAGCCTAACCTAAACTTTGCGTTTACTTTTTAAATGTATCATTTAGGTGCCTCTGAGCCACGAAACATGGCATATATGAACCGACTGGGTATATGGGGCCATAAAACACCCTTTAGAGAATTTGGCAACTTCATCCAAGCTGTGGAGCGAAGGTGAGTTTGTTTTTTCAGAAGATGGCAGAATCTTCTATTGACCCTTTGCACGTGACGTCACGCGCCTCAGAAGACCGCCCCTTTTTTCATGTTGAACGGCAGAAACAGACATGGGTCCATAAGATACTATTGAGCTGGAGGAGAATCAGGCAGTTGGTAGCCTAATATCGTTCTTTCCCTCCTGTTGATTTAGCTGTAAAACTGGTCTTCAGCTGCTGTGCAGTCGGATCTGGAGACTCTCTGTTAACTGGACCAGAGTGTCTCTCTGGTTTCAGACCACTGTGCTGCTGGTTCTAAAATATTATAATCTGTCCGTCTGCCCACCTGCAGCCCTCCGTGTCATAGTGAAGATACAAACAACAGTGATAGATGGAAATATAGTTGTTTTTACTCAATGTTGAATCAGTGTTGTTGAGTGAAAGGTCAGAGGAGGAGAAGCTTTTATTTACTTTTCCACGTTGATGGAGTAAACACCAGTTGTGCATTCAGGTCATAAAATCAGACCAGCTGATCATCAAAGCTGTTCATCTTTTTAATTTAACTGGGAATGGATCATTTCAGCTAAATATTGAACAGAAGCTCAGCTCAGAGTGCTGTTGTACCTGGAGCTGGTTAACATGAAGAGAAGCTACTAGCTTGTTAGCTTGCTAGCCTGCTAGCTGTCGTCGGCTCTAAAAACCATCCATCCGTACAGATATGAACCAGTCACACAGAGTGGAGAAAGCACTGCTCAGACAGAAGATCTGATGAAGAAAATAAGTAAGGAAGTGTCTCTGACTGGATTCATAAGGTCTGACGCTAACGTTAGTATACAGTGGGGAAAATAAGTATTTAGTCAGTCACCAATTGTGCAAGTTCTCCCACTTAAAAAGATGAGAGAGGCCTGTAATTGACATCTTAGGTAGACCTCAACTATGAGAGACAAAATGTGAAAAAAAAATTGAGAAAATCATTTTGTCTGACTTTTAAAGAATTTTTTTTTGCAAATAATGGTGGAAAATAAGTATTTGGTCACCTACAAACAAGCAAGATTTCTGGCTGTCACAGACCTGTAACTTCTTTTTTAAGAGGCTCCTCTTTCCCCCACTCATTACCTGTATTAATGGCACCTGTTTGAAGTCATTAACAGTTTAAAAGACACCTGCCCACAACCTCAAACAGTCACACTCCAAACTCCACTATGGTGAAGACGAAAGAGCTGTCGGAGGACACCAGAAACCGAATTGTAGACCTGCACCAGGCTGGGAAGACTGAATCTGCAATAGGCAAGCAGCTTGGTGTGAAGAAATCTACTGTGGGAGCGATAATCAGCAAATGGAAGACATACAAGACCACTACTAATCTCCCTCGATCTGGGGCTCCACGCAAGATCTCAGCCCGTGGGGTCAAAATGATCACAAGAACGGTGAGGAAAAATCCCAGAACCACAAGGGGGGATCTAGTGAATGACCTGCAGAAAGCTGGGACCAATGTTACAAAGGCTACCATCAGCAACACACTACGACGCCAGGGACTCAGATCTTGCAGTGCCAGACGTGTCCCCCTGCTTAAGCCAGTCCATATCCAGGCACGTCTGAAGTTTGCTAGAGAGCATTTGGATGTTCCAGAAGAGTATTGGGAGAATGTCATATGGTCAGATGAAACCAAAGTAGAACTATTTGGTAAAAACACAACTCGTCGTGTTTGGAGGAAAGTGAATGCGGAGTTGCATCCAAAGAACACCATACCAACTGTGAAGCATGGGGGTGGCAACATCATGCTTTGGGGCTGTTTCTCTGCAAAGGGACCAGGACGACTGGTCCGTGTACATGAAAGAATGAATGGGGCCATGTATTGTGAGATTTTGGGTGCAAACCTCCTTCCATCAGCAAGGGCAATGAAGATGAAACGTGGCTGGGTCTTTCAGCATGACAATGATCCCAAGCACACTGCCAGGGCAACAAAGGAGTGGCTTCGTAAGAAACATTTCAAAGTCCTGGAGTGGCCTAGCCAGTCTCCCCATCTCAACCCCATCGAAAACCTTTGGAGGGAGTTGAAAGTCCATGTTGCCCGCCGACAGCCCCAAAACATCACTGCTCTAGAGGAGATCTGCATGGAGGAATGGGCCAACATACCAGCAACAGTGTGTGCCAACCTTGTGAAGACTTACAGAAAACGTTTGACCTCTGTCATTGCCAACAAAGGATATACAACAAAGTATTGAGATGAACTTTTGTTATTGACCAAATACTTATTTTCCACCATTATTTGCAAAAAAATTCTTTAAAAGTCAGACAAAATGATTTTCTCTATTTTTTTCACATTTTGTCTCATAGTTGAGGTCTACCTATGTTGTCAATTACAGGCCTCTCTCATCTTTTTAAGTGGGAGAACTTGCACAATTGGTGACTGACTAAATACTTATTTTCCCCACTGTACCTATGATGTCAATTACAGGCCTCTCTCATCTTTTTAAGTGGGAGAACTTGCACAATTGGTGACTGACTAAATACTTATTTTCCCCACTGTACCTGCTCAGTGGGATCTCAGGAAGCAGACACTTAATGAAACACGAGCGTCAGACAGAGGTCGCTTTGAAAAACATCTAGAATCACGAATGGAATCAGCAAATAAAAATACATTAACATTAACAAGCAAGTCTTACCTTGGCCATTATGAGAACCTAACAAACACGTCTGGAGGGAGAAGATATGGGTCGATTTCTAAGCTAGCTGTGTCCAGCTTCTGTAAATAACACTGTCTGTGAGTTCCAACCAGGTGTGTGACTTCCACAGATAAATTATCTAAACTGGAACAAGTAGAAACCATGGCAAAAACAAACACAACTTCAAAAAACAATCGCTGCCTTTTAATTCAATACACCGCTCTGTGTCTTCTGCCATCCGACATGCCGGTATCACGTGAGTTTGTCACGTGGGTGCAAAGGGTCAATAACAGTTGGTTGTAAATTTGAAAGACATTTAAAACTCCTGGGCTTGTATTTTCAACCTTCACTTTCAGAGGTGTTGGTGCCATGGAGATCGTAGCTATGGACATGAAACTCAGGGGCATGTATATTGCAAGGCAGCTGAGCTTTACTGGAGTGACTTTCAAGATTGAGGAGGTTCCTTTAACTCAGAAGTACATTCACATGTACAACAAGTCTGTGAAGCTGGTAAATTCAGTCTTTTGAGCACCTTGCTTTAATTTCTAGTTTTGCCTCAGCAGTTAATAAATTAACCCCACAGTTGTCTTCATCTTGCAGTGGGTGACTGCGCGTGAGAAGTTCCAGCAGGCTGCTAACCTCATGGAAGCAGAGCAACGCATGAAGAAGTCAATGTGGGGCCAGTTCTGGTCTGCCCACCAAAGGTTCTTTAAATATCTTTGCATTGCTTCTAAAGTCCGCCGTGTGGTCCAGCTAGCCAGAGAGGAAGTTCAGAATGGGAAGGTAAAACATTTTAAATAATTTAACTATTCTGTGTTTTAAAGGAGCTATATTGTAAAATCAACTTTTGAGTTTTATATCATGTTATAATGTTCTCCTCTCATCAAAAACATGCCCAGAGTCTTACTTTGACTCATTCATGCATGTTTGAGAAATCCTGTAGTGTCTGAGGCAGCAGGCAGGGTGGGGAGGGGGGATAGTTCCATATTTCCTTTGAGGTGGCTGAAGATTAATCTGTGCCGAGGCCACCGTTGGTACTTGATGGTGGATAAAGTTTCTTAGAAAAGAATAGAAATAGCCTTTATTGTCCTGCTGAGGGGAAAATCAGCAGCTTCTACCGCTCACCAAATTCTGATGCTCTTTACTTTGGACAAACAAAAAAAAAACACATCTTGTACCAAAAACATTGAGTTTCACTCCCTGTTCCATTTCAGTCCAGAAAAATACTCAAATACAAACATTTAGGTTTCAAATCCCTCAGGGACAGGTGACGTCAGTGTTTTGCTTGTAAACGTGTTAAATCAACAGTTGACAATCATGTTAGAAATGGCGTTGGGCGGTATTGCTCATTTTCATACCGCGGTATGACCTTTAGAAAATACTGGAGTATTCTGTACTACCAGGTGGATATGTTGGGGCGTGTGATGAGTAATTAATGTTAAATGGAAAAACGGCTGCTTGTGAGCGTTTACATGCATAAAACCAGAGACGAGGTGTTTAAACACAGCTGGTCTGACATTGTTGTCACTCAGAGCAGGAGTCACAGGAGGAGTATACGTCTTATGTCCAACAGATCAAACACAAGGCAAAATACGTCTGCCCTGGACTAGGGTTGGGCAATGTTGGCAAAAAAATAATCACGATTAATTGTGGTATTTAGCCGATAACGATTAATTTGATGATTAATCCCCTGGTGTCCCTGGACCTATGGAGAGCCGTTTTATTCAAAATACAACAAATAAATAATGAGAAATAGAGAGAGATAGATAGATAGATAGATAATGTAATTAATAAATATTCCATCAAATTCCCATGTCCCCATGGGGAAAAAAAAACAAAATTAATATATTATAGGACTAATACATTTTAGCATGTCTTTTATTCATTTATTTATTTATTTATTACATATTGTAGTTTTATTTTGTGACACTTTTATTTTGTAAAGCTACTTTATATATTTCAGGGACTTTTATTTTGAACTCCCATTTTATTTCATGCCGTTTTACTATTTCGGGCAGTTTTACCATTTCATGGCTTTTAATTTCGTGGTCCAATATGCAAATGAGGGGGCGGAGTTCTTGTTGAGGCTTGGGATTCAGGAAATGATCTTTTTCACCACCAGAGGGTGGTATTCCCCTGCCTAGCCTTTCTTCATAATTAAACATTCATTTTTATTAATAAAACATGACTGGTATTGGACGTTCAATTTGGATTGAGGGGCACATTGTGAAGATTATTATTGTGAAGATTTTATTATTGTGAAGAACTGTTTTACAAGAATTTCATGTCTAAAATAAAGTTAATGTTGCATGAACACTGCAGACAAGATTGTTTTTGAAAAGTTGAAGAGTGTTGACCAGCCAGTCATTGATTATGGTCTGTCAGGTTGAGTATCTGCAACATTTGTGACATATTATTAAGAAGCCATTTCCTGTTCAGTGTGTGGTGATAGGTCTTCAGTCCACTGGTGAAGCAAGAACACTGGAGGCCTTGGAGGAAGGAGGAGGAGAACTCAATGATTTTGTATCAACTGCAAAGTAAGAATAAGTGAAAACATTTTCTCATAAAATGTGAACCTACTGTAAATGTATCACTGCAACTACATGTCTTTATTCTAGAGGTGTGCTGCAGTCTCTGATTGAGAAGCACTTTCCTGCACCAGACAGACAGAAACTTTACAGTTTACTGGGTATTGACCTCTCTGCAAAAAAGACACCCATCCTAAGGGACACTGCCACAGAGCCTGAACAGAAAGGGAAGAAAAGAAAGGGTAATGCACATAAAAACAGATAAAACCAAAGTGAACTTAAAATGAAACTATGTTCTATAACATGTCTGCCATGTTTGTGCTCTCACCAGGCTCAGAGGGACAAAAGCAACAGAAAAAAAGGCCACGCAAACATGGTGGTCTTTCAGGGACAAGTTCAGAGGAAAGTGAGTCCGAGGACTCTGACAAAGAATCAGGTGACGACAGCTTCAAATCTGTCAGCTCAGCAGATGAAGACGACGATTTCAACCCGTTCAGAGACGAATCTGATGACGATGCAGAAGACGGTGAGCTTTTGAAAAGGGTTAAAAATGTGAAAATAAAACCTCCAATTCAGTGCACACAGCAAACAAACCTTTACCCTCCTTTTTTTAGATCCATGGCTCATCAGAAAGGAACCAAAGAAAAAGAAAGAGAAAAAGAAAAAGAAGAAAAGGAAAAGTATTGATCCAGATTCCATTCAGTGTGCATTGTTAGCCTCTGGACTGGGCTCAACCAGGCCTGGTTTTACTGCCTCAGTTACCACCAGCACTCCTGCCCCTGGTAAGCTTTCAGCTTCATGTAAAGGCAAAGTTATAATCCAGAGTTATCTCTTTTAAGGGTTAATCTGTGATATGATTTGTGATGACAAGTCAGGACAGAGACTCAGGATAGCTTTCTGACAAGTCAAGACTCGGTGGAACTTGCCCAAAAGATGAAGAAAGATCTCCTGGAACAACTGGAAGAATTGTCTGAAGATCTGCCTCCCAACACGCTCGATGAGTTAATAGATGAGCTGGGAGGTCCAGAAAATGTGGCTGAGGTAATGAATTATAAGGTCTTTGCACTCTGTCGTTTTCATTGAAAAGCTGACTTGGTAATTGGTACTATATTTATAAATCCTAATTGTTGTTTCAGATGACTGGTCGTAAAGGTCGTGTGGTCAGTAATGATGACGGCAGCATCACGTATGAAACTCGCTCTGAGCTGGACGTTCCAGTGGAAATCCTTAATCTTACAGAAAAGCAGAGGTTCATGGATGGAGAAAAGGTAAAGTGATGCAAGCTCAGATTTGATCTCTATTGCAGGTAGGGCTGTAGCGATACACTAATCTCATGATACGATATGATATTCGATATTCTGCTCACGATGCGATATATATCTCAGTATTCAGCGAATGATACGATTTGATTTTCTGAATGATTTTAGAGGGACAGAGTGATTGTGGTGACATTGTGTGACTGTTTCATAGACTTGGATTGAATTAAATGAACTGAAAACTGATTAAAAGCACCAACTACACAATACCTGCTCTGATTGGACAGAGACCTAGTCTTTAGGTGGACAAAATTAATCAAAGGTGCGATGATAAAACTGAAAGTTACCGTGACAAGATTATGTGAGTCCTTTTTAACGAGAAATTAATCAGAAGTGCTGTGAAAATGGTTGAATCCGCCTCTCTGGCTGCAGTGTGCCCTCCAGACACGGGGGAACAGATTTTCACAGGGGAACTGATTTTCACACAACACCCCCTATTAGCTCAAGATGCTAGACGTATGCCTGCCTGCCTTCTGTAACGTGACGGCTGACTACAGTTGGAAAAAAGAGCGTCCTGGACGAGACAATTCAATTTGTCTTAAAATCCAGACACTCTGACTAATCAGTAACTGTTTGTAACCTTACCTCAGCAGAAGGCAGAGGGTGTTGATCTTTTCCTCTCACATTCAGCTATCTGAGCATGAAGCTAATGTTTACTCACAATGCTAATGCTACCCTGACTCTCTGGCTCTCAAGACGTAGAGGAGGCTAATGTCTGGCTCACTGCTGCCAACTAGCAGTCAGAGGCTGAACTACAACATAAAAATGAACGGCTGGCAGGAAAGTTGACATTTTAAACCTTAATTAAAAATCGATACAGGGCTTTAGAATATCGATACAGTATCAGGAAATGAAATATCAATATATATCGTGTATTGATATTTGCTTACAGCCCTAATTGCAGGTCTGTGGAATGATTTTCCTTTGCACATTAGGCAAGCTCCCCCTCTTGCTGTTTTTAAGTCTCTTAAATTTGCACTTTTATTCCCTGACCTTTGTACCTAGTGCGATATGTCAACCTTATTGTGTTTTTATTGGTTTAGTTGCTTAATTTTTTTTCTGTTGATTTATGTATTTTATTCAGTCCTCTGCATGTTTTATTGTACAGCACTTTCCTTGGCTTTGATGATTTTAGTTGCTTTAAAAATAGTGGTATGGTAAGGACATTATCACTGTAAAAATGATGTATTAATGCTAGACGGCTGTTCAGACTGATACTGTTGCATGTAACACTACTTAAAAATGAGTTTTTGTTCCCCCTCACCGAGGCGGGGGACTTTAAAATGGTCTCCATCCGTCCTGTACAGTTTCAGAAAGCTGTAACTTCCACACAGAAAGACTCCAACAGGAATGCAGGCCAGTTGTTGATGTGTGGAATTATTAGCTGTTGACATACGTTTTGCTCTAAGTTTCACATATTTCAGCCAAGCCACACACAATTTGCTATGGTCAATCCAAGGCCACAATACTATAATAATTCAATCCAATTTCCAGGGGGCGTGGCATAATTACTTCACAGCACCCTGTACAATCATTAACAAATTTGCCCCAAGCCATACTTGGACCGGGAATCATGAATTTTGGTACAGACGTGTTACAGAGTGGTTGGGGAGTCGTCCTGGAACTGATAAGTCACCGGTTTGATCCTGTCCAGCTGTCTCAGCTGTTCAATTCAATTCACTTGATTTAAATAGCACCAAGTCACAACAACTGTTGTCTCAGGGCACCGCACACACACACACACACACAAAATAATAAATGCAAAGAAGCCAGCAGACTGCGCCGAATCTTTGCTTCATCACAGTGTCCCATCCTGAGCAAACGGTGGAGAGGAAAAACTCCCTGCTAATCAGGAAGAAACCTCCAGCAGAACCAGGCTCAGGACAGGAGACCATCTGCCTCCACCGGCTGCTTGGAGGACAGGAAAGAGACACAGAGAGACACAGGTCTGGTCCAGGTGTATTTTCCTCTGGAAGAGAGACAAAGAAAACACGTTATTGATAGAAGTAATTGTAACAAACGTAGAGGAGAGAGACTAAAGATAATGAGGAAATGTGCTCAGTTTGTCCTCTAGCAGTCTGTAGGGGTTTTGGGTATATTCTAAAATGGATAATTTGTGTATTATTTAAATACGCAAATTATCTTACCTCGAGGCACCACGTTCTTAATTTGGTCAAGGATTAACCCAGGAAAGAGACGAAAACCTGTAACTTTATTGTAACCAGTCTCACAATAAATGTACCCAAAATGATTTGATGAGTTCTTGTCTTATCAGAACCAATAATACTTGATCAACACACAAAAGTGACATTAGTTTATGTTGGCAGGTTCTCCACGAGCCATTTATTTACAGATTAAATGTATTTACAACTATGGTCAGGAATGAGTGATGATATGTTGAACCAGGTAAAAACTGACAGAGTTTGCAATCACAAGTGAATAAACAAACAAACAAACAAATAAAATAAACCCTGAGAGGTGAGTTTGAGGTTTGGGGTGAGGTGAGTTTTACTTTTAGCGGAGGATTTAACAAAAGGGGTCCTAGTTAAATTAGGGAGAAAAATCGTTTAGTTTACCAAATCTCATACAAAGATAAGAATCAAATTAGTCTGAGCACCTGTGTGTCACCAGGACAAATGTTCACTTTTACCCTTTTACTCCACTGTGTGGGTACCAGGAGGGAAGTCAGTGATTGAAGGTCATCTCTGGGGGTCGTCTCCCAGGTAGGCTCTACATGCAAGCTGGATGTCAGTGGTCTGCCTGTAAAACTCGTCTGGGCCCATGGTCAGAGAAGGGGGTCACTCCCTGGAGACTCGTGGTCCGGTCCTCCAGGCGGCTGCAAGACTTATTAATTTGATTTCATCTTTGTAGAGAAAACGAACTAAAACGACGCATGAATTACAATTAGCTTATTTAACTTGTATAAAATCAAACTCAGATGTTGAGTCGATATTAAACGTTGGCTGTTCGTTCAACCCAGCGGGAGATGCAGGAGGACCACCATCCTGCCCAGCCCATGGGGAGGGGCTGGCAGGAAGGGCCTCTGCTGAGCTTCTGGAAAGCTGTTTCTGGCTTCTGATGTTGAAAAACTTTCTCTGTCGGTCTTCTTCTGCTACTTCTTCTAAGAGATTGGGAGTGCGCTAAGCTTTTTAAAACCTCTGTTATGGGCGGAGTCAAGGTTTTAGTTGGCCAATAAAAATGTTACACCTTATACAGGAAAAGTTTTTCAACAAATCAAATCTGTTTTGGAGGGAAAACTAAAGGGAGAGACATCTGCTTGCCTCAGTAAAATAAGAGTGTCACACTTAATTATTAAAGATTCAAGTCCTAAAGTTTCTAAGGATTAAATCATGGAATAAAACACACACTTATTCAGGAAAACATTTCATCAAAACAGTTAACATCACAATACACACAGCTATTGAATAGTTAACTAAGCAAAACTGAGTAGATCCTTTATGGTCTTTTTAGTTCTTTTCTGTAAGAAAAATGGATTAGATGACATTCTTTGCAATAAGACAGAAAACATTAGATACACAGATTCCTTTATCTTTTCTCCTTTTATTCACATTTAATGAAGAATGTAGGTCATTTATTTTTATTTTTGTTTATTTAATAGGGACAGACTCACATCGACATAGACAAACTGAATAAAACAACAAAATTTGTTCTCAGTCACTGAAGAGTCTGGTTAAAGGCATTTATGATCCCTTTGAAGAGGAACCAACAGACAGTCCTGTGCTTATGGGGGATGGAAGCAACAGAACTTGTGGGGTTCAGAACAGGAATGTGGCAGTTCTTATCTATTAAGAGTAAGGCGTCAGGACGTCTGGTGGGGGTTTGTGTAAGAGATGATAATTTGATCCACAAAGGAAGTTCCATGCAAAAGTCTTTAGAAAATAGTCTGAAGTCAAAGTGGAGGTTTTTCTTCCTTCCTGAGCCGTTGTCATAGGAACAAGTGAAATCTAATCAGAAATGATTATTTATATGCAGGAAGATGCTACAAGTCTAACCCAGATTTATATTACTTGCGTTCCATCTCCGCTCCGCTGCGCTGGTCGCAGCTTCACCGTTTCAAGTCCAGTTTACACTACCTCCGCTCCGGTCCGACAGACATGCAGGAAGCAGATGGTGCGATAATAAATATATATACTGTATGTATGTGTATATATATATATATATAAAAACAATACAGAAAATTCACGGTTCGGTTCAATACTTTAGTGTCACGGTTCGATATTTTTTTGATACAAAAAAGAGAAATGTCCATGCCCCTTTTAACTTGTAATCAGTGAAATTTTAGAAAATTACAACTGTGTATTTCCCTTTTTTGTTTGTGTGTGTGTGTGTAAATGTGTGTGTGTGTGTGTGTGTATATTTCCAGAACATAGCAATCATCTCAGAAGCTGCCAGCTCAGGAATATCCCTGCAGGCCGATCGGCGAGTGCGGAATCAGCGGAGAAGAGTTCACATGACTCTAGAGCTTCCATGGAGTGCAGACAGAGCTATCCAGCAGTTTGGTTAGTATATAATCCTTTGGACACATCTTCACTTTAAACATCTGTGTTAGTTTTTGCTCTTTTGTGTAAGAAGACCAGGTTACTATACTTTGGATATGTTTAAATACAAAATAAAACTCTTGATTTAAAACAAACAAAAAACATCTATTTCAATAATCGTGTTTCCATCCAGTTATAGAGTGAATTTTTATCGAACTTTTCAAAATTCACAAACAATTAAATAAATAAAAATTTGAATCTAGACTGTTTCCATCTAGTTTCCCTCTCGACTGTTTGATG
>NW_013953197.1:80621-85513 GCF_001266775.1 Austrofundulus limnaeus
CGTCAGACGAGGCTATACAATGCGTGATTACATCAGACGAGGCTACGCAATGCGTGATTATGTCAGACGTCGGCGACAAGCTTTGCGGTAGTAAACAGGAAGTGGAACTTGCTAACTAGCGGAGGCTAATCATCTCGAGACAATGGAGCAATTTTTTTGGTGAATGCCTTGCTTTTGGGCAAGTTGTAATTATTCTACCTATTCAGCTAGTACAGGCTATGTTTAACGCTGCCAGGAGATGTAGGGAAATAAACGCAATGTTAAACTACGCAACAGAAAGGCACGTGAAACTACGCCGTGACGAGGCAGGAAAGCAGAAACAGCTGAACGTCATGTGAGGTAAATATGCGCTACGTCAGAATTTATTCAGCAAACGTGTTTCCATCTCCTGTATTGTGCATTAACTACTTTGCGAATCATCTAAATACCACCTCAAGCGAACGTAAAAACTTTTTAGCGAATTGAGGATTTTTTTTTCGAATTTTGCTGTTTCCATCCCACTTTTTTTTTCGCATTTTTAATGCGACACTTCTAAATGCACATCAAAAAGCCTTGATGGAAACATGGTTAGTGTGCTGTCAATCTAATACACAGTATTAGTAGTAGATGACAGAAGGTGAAATTATTCAGTTATGTACAATCAGTCTGACAATCGACTATAGTTTGTATGTTTGAATGAACTAAATCATTGTGTTTTAACATCTTTATCATTCTTGCTTGTCTGTCGGTCCGTGCACAAGATTACTCAAACATTTATGAACAATTTTTATGAAATTTTTAGGACATACTTAGGTTGTCAAAAAGAATAACTGAATACATTTCGGTGGTCAGCTGACATCTTCCAGAGTTGCAATTTGCTGTGTAGTCGTAATAGTCGCGTTCAGACTGTCATGAAAAAATCCAACCCTTTCTGCCTGCCTTTTGCATAATAGTAAAAATAAAATAACCTGACATTCAGATAATGCAATGCAAATAAAAATTAAGTGGGCTTATTGAGTGTTGTAAAATAAAAGCATTGAATATTAGGGCTGCTTGATATTAGAAAATCTTGTCATGGCGGTATTTGTAAATATTCAGATGATGATATCGGGTGCAATGTCTTATTTTTTTATTTTTCCCTTTCTAATCTGTACTTGCTACACTGTGACCTTTAGTGTTTTTGTCAATGTTATTTATGTCTGGTATGAGCTTTTGCTGCTGTGAGACCGTCCTTCTTTCTAAAAATTGCAGTAGCATAAAAATACAACTTTTAATCTCTTCAAATAACAATTAAACAGCAAGTATTGCATGCCAAGCAGTCCTTTGCGATAAGAATATTGCACACACTGATATTGTGATGATAATAAACACTTTCAGGCCAAAAAAAGATCACAACTAATATTTCATTGGACCGCCTTTAGCTTTGATGCAACATCTAGTGTTGTAGTCATTTTTCACCAAGATCTTGCATTGATGTTGGTAGAGTCTGACCTTCTCCAGCACATCTCAAAGATTCTCAATGGGGTTAAGGTCTAGACTCTGTGGAGCCAATCCATGTGTGAAAATTATGTCTCATGCTCCCTGAACCACCCTTTCACAATAAAAGCCTGATGAATTCTGGCATTGTCATTTTGGAATATGCCACCAGGGAAGAAACAGTCCGTAGATGGAATAACCAGGTCATTCAGTATATTCAGGTAGTCTGCTGACCTCATTCTTTGAGCTCATACTGTTGCTGAACCTAGACCTGACCACCTGCAGAGACCTCGGGTCATAGCACTGCCCTCACAGACTTGTACAGTGATGTGTGCATCACTTCACCTGCCTCTCTTCTTACCCTGATGCACCCATCACTCTGGAACAGCCTAAATTACCAGTTGGGGTTAAATAACTTGTTGCCAACTAGGGCTGCAACGATGAGTCGATTAATCGACGACTAATCGATTATTAAAATAAGTGATGACTAATTTAATAATCGATTAGTCGTTTTCTTTTTTTTTGTTCTTTGTTTTTCTCTCCAAACTGCTTTGACACCTTCCACTGCCACGTCTACCTTTCTGTCCTTGACACACATGCACAGTAGTGGTAACTGGGGTAGGCCGTGGACGTCACAAGACATTATACAGACAGGCTCTGGTATCATGGCTACCTGACAACAGAGCTCAAAGTGTGGGATCATTTTAAGAAAATGAAAGAGAAACCTGTGTAATATCTGCAGAGCAGAACTTACCTTCCACAGCTATTATTTTTAGTTAGCATATAGCTAAAATCTAACCATGGTTATATAATAGCAGCTGCATTCTGGTGCGATAAGCTCTGTTTTTTATTCAATTAACGTATGATCTGATTAGTCGACTAATATAATAAATAATCAGTGATTAATCGATTATAAAAATAATCGTTTGTGGCAGCCCTATAACCAACTGAAAGATAATTGCTCATTCAGTAATTGACTTAAAAACATTTAAAAACATTTCAGGCCATAAAACAAGGCCCCAGGTTGTTGGAGACTTAAAGGTGACCTAATATGTGGGTCCTAGAACAAGTTAGGATCCATCTGTGGGCTCTACAACACATGTTGGTTTGATTTAATTCACAAAGAATCTCATAATGAAATTTCACCTTTTCAGTTCTGCCTGTTCTCCCCTCCCAACCATGTTTTTACATTAACTCTGCCCTCCCAACCATGTTTTTACATTAACTCTGCCCTCCCAACAGTAGACGTACAAGTTTCCACATGGTAGAAGTTAGATACCTGATACCTAAAATTGGTAGATGGTAAGATGGTAGATACCTAAACTTACATGTAATTATTGCTAAATAATGGCTGGGTGCATTTTTTTGGTGTTTGGACTGCTTCTAGAAGCAGTACAGACCCAAAGGTGAGTTTAACAACATGAAAAAAGTGAATTTTGTATAATAGGTGCCCTTTAAATGTGGACATTTATCAGAGAAAAAAGTGGCATGAATTACTTAATAACTTTAGTTTTACGTCACCAATCAGCACAAATCAAAAACATTTGAAAATCTGCTGTATTGACACAAACTTAAATGATAAAGTGTCTAATCCACAAAGCTTAGCCCACCTTTCCTTTTGCAGGTCCGTCCTCTGCAGATAGTCTGTTCAGTAAAAGTTTCACAGCACAGTGTCTTTCTTTAGTTAAAATCCACTCAAATCAAATGCCTGCTTCAGTCGTTCGGTACGCTACACTTCTGTCCGTTATCTTCTGGTTGTCCATGGTGTATGAGACAGGAGCAGCAGAGAGGACCAGCTTCTCTGGGGAATCCTGAGGTGTTCCCCGGCCAGTGTGGGAATCCTGTCCTGGTCTTCTCTGGGTCTCCTCACGGTGGATCCTACCTGGAATACCTTTTTTCCCTTAAATCCAAGGCTGTCTAACACTATTGTAATGTGGACTAAAGTGATTGTTCTTGTTTAGGGCGAACACATCGGTCAAACCAGGTCACAGCTCCAGAATATGTTTTCCTCATATCGGAGCTTGCAGGAGAACAAAGATTTGCATCTATTGTCGCCAAAAGACTAGAAAGTCTGGTAGGTATTATTCAAATATTTAGGATGACACCTATTCTGGTGGGGAAGAAATGTAAAAAATTAAAATAAATAAAATTCTCTTCTAAACCCTGACCTTATGTGTTATTCCCTACAGGGGGCTCTTACTCATGGAGACAGACGAGCAACAGAAACTCGAGATCTCAGCAGGTTCAATTTTGACAACAAAGTATGCATGTCCATCCTTTGTGTGAAAGAGAAGGTATGTTTTCTTTGTTTTCTACTGTCTCATTCTTTCTTTTTTGTTGCAGTATGGCAGAAATGCTCTGGAAATAGTGATGAAATCTATTGTAAAGCTCGACTCTCCATTAGTGTCTTCACCTTCTGACTTTAAAGGAGATTTTTTCAAAGGTACGATGCATGTTTTTCACCAAACACGAACAAGTTTAATCTTTTATTCTGAAAGTTTTCTTTGTGCTCCACATAGGTTTTTGGTGTGTTTACTGTTATTAAAGCAGGATTTTGTTGAACATGTTTGTTCTACAGATATTCAGAGTGGGTTGATAGGTGTGGGCCTCATTAATGTGGAGGACAGATCCTGTGTATTGACTCTAGACAAAGGTGAGTTGACCCATCAGAACCACCTTTTAGGACTGAACATGTCATGTACAACTGGTGTGGAAATGTTCAGTCAACATAATTGTACCATTGCAGACTACAACAACATAGGGAAGTTCCTAAACCGTATTTTGGGCATGGAGGTCCACCAGCAAAATGCCTTGTTTCAGTACTTCTCTGACACTCTGGCAGCAGTGATTCAGGAAGCCAAGAGGAACGGCAGATATGACATGGGCATTCTTGGTGAGTTGATTCAAAATCCTGAACAAAACTGAGGCGTGGCGTCTTTTAAACCAGGGCTTCTTAACTTTTAGACCTCGGGGCCCAATTTATTGAACATAAAGAGACACGAGGTCCAGTCACACATTACCAATGTATGGATCAAAATGATAATTATTATAAATCTTTGTTTAATTTTTTATTGTATTTACATTATAACTAAATTAAATACACTTACAGTTTAAAAGTAAAACTCCTGTCAAGTAATCAGAAGACATGATTATAACAAACATTTTTATATTGTAACCTGCCCATAACTATTATTAACAAATACAAAGGTCAGTCAACAGACCACTCAGGCTTATTGACACAAAAATAACATTTTTTAACATAAAAAATAACAAAAATAGACAATTACATAAATAAAATAGTGGGCATAAAATAAATAAATTTAAAATGTTTAAATGTTTCAAATACAAAAAACCTGTAAATAAATGTGATAAAGTACAAATGAAAATATAGCATTTTTAAACTTTTACAACCAGAAGCTGCTCTTCATATTAGTGAC
>NW_013953197.1:86027-87672 GCF_001266775.1 Austrofundulus limnaeus
AAAATCAATGTGGTCCCACGGCCCTCTGTGGCCCAAAGTTAAAAACTGTTGTTCTTTTGAGGCCCTCAAGCTGGCGCTCACGGCCCATAGGTCAAGAATCTCTGTTTTAGACATTTTTGTGTTTGCTAAGTTTGATTAACTGCAGTGACCATTGTAGCGGCTAAAATCCTATATTTTAGGCTACTGGTGGTTGTTCTTGAAAGGCATTGGTTTTACGTGCGCTCAATTAAGATTCAGCATGCCGATATTCCGTTTGACATAAAATAAAGTCATTTATTTTCAGTACAGTGTCCATTGTCTTACTGTTTCCCTTAAGATCCACATAAATTCGATATACATCCAAAACCAAGCACAGTAGAAAACTATTTGCCTCTACCTATTAACAACACCTGAACAGAATCATGGTTGACCTTAAATAACCCATCCCCCCATCAGACACTCAGAACTCAAAATCAAATACGCCCCCTGGTGGCAATAAACACCAGAAAGGATAAATGGCTCCTACAACCATCTTGAATTGGAATTACTTCCAAATAACCTGATGCATCTCTGTACTCCATGTAAAAAAATGTTAAGTAGGTCCTCTGGACAGCTTCTTATTTAATGTAACGTTTCGTCTCTCCTTCAAGAGACTTCTTGAGTCTGAGGTGTTATACAGGTAAGCTCAGCCTGAGCAGTGTCTCCACATGGTGGACAAACAAGTTAAATGACAATTAAAACAGTTCGTTCACATGCATAAGAGAACCCTCACTTTAACAAATTGTTCGTAGAGGATCATCAGGACCATAGGCCTGATGATCGTTATGGACCTGCTTAACACCTATGTTTCACAGAGTCATACTTGCAACAACAGCTTTGTAAGAGGAGGCCTCCACCCCTGTTAAATGACACGTTTTCTTCACAAAAATGGCTTCCTTTACGCCTCTCTCAAACCAACATTTCTCTCTATTAAGGATAAAAACATCTTCGTTCCTGAAAGAGTGACCACTGGCCTGTAGTTGAGTGTAGACTGCAGAATGCTGGCCTGATAATGAGGTTTTTTTTCTGTGTTGGCCCATTCTTTTGAACATGTCCTACCAAACCACCTCAACTGGCTCTTCTCGATGTGGAGGAGCAGCGGCTCTACTCTGAGTTTCTCCAAGATAACTGAACTTCTCACCCATCTCTAGGAGAGTTCAGTTACAATGTAGAGGAAACTCATTTCGACCTCCTGTATCTGTTCTTTCAGTCACTACACAAATTTTGTGACTAGGGATGAGTATCGTTAAGATTTAATCAATACTGCTACTCTTATGGTAGGGCTGCGCGGTATATGTGAACGGTATAAAGTTGACCTACGGTAGTAATTTATACTCTACCGTCCTATCGTCATTACATCATCACAACTGTGTCAGCATGGCTGCGAGCGCAGAGACACCTGAGCAGGAGTTCAAAATATAATGAAGAAATTCTAGTGTTTTAAAACATGTATAGAGAGAATAAAACCTCCAAATATTCTCCTCCTGCTGTAGAAAAGTTACGTTGTGTTACAGGATCATCCCCTCCCTCCTCCTGCTGTAGAAAAGTTACGTTGTGTTACAGGATCATCCCCTCCCTCCTCCTGCTGTAGAAAAGTTACGTTGTGTTACAGGATCATCCCCTCCTC
>NW_013953197.1:88809-93588 GCF_001266775.1 Austrofundulus limnaeus
CCCGCTGTAGAAAAGTTACGTTGTGTTACAGGATCATCCCCTCCCTCCTGCTGTAGAAAAGTTACGTTGTGTTACAGGATCCCCTCCCTCCTCCTGCTGTAGAAAAGTTACGTTGTGTTACAGGATCATTCCCTCCCTCCTCCTGCTGTAGAAAAGTTACGTTGTGTTACAGGATCATTCCCTCCCTCCTCCTGCTGTAGAAAAGTTACGTTGTGTTACAGGATCATCCCCTCCCTCCTCCTGCTGCACGTCGCACAGAGCGAAGCTTTAACTGTAGTTTTTCACACACAACTGTCGGAGAAAAATATGTTTTTTTATGTATTCTTACCCACAGAGATTATTTTTAAAAAAGACGTGGACATTCGTTCAGTCGTAAATCCATCTTGCTAATGTAAAGTGGGCTTCTGCTCTGATGATGATGATGATGAAGAAGATGAGCGCACAGCAGCTGATAAGTTCAGCTGGCAGATATTAAAGTAAAAATGTTGGGTTTAATTAAGATTACAGCTTTCTGAAAAAATAATGCTCTAAAAAATTACATTATCAACTTTTTATGATAATTATATACCGAGATGTATACTGTTACTGTGAAGGGGTTCAGTTCATACCCTGATATGAATTTGAGGTCATACCGCCCAGCCCTAATTTAAACATAAGACAAATGTTTTTTCAGACTTTGTGCTTGGAAATATACAATTAATCTTTACTACTGACCACAGTCAGCTTCCAATCTCTGCAGGTCTGAAATTTAAAGGAGAAACAATATAACATACTGAAAACCCTTTCTGAAGTTTGAGACCTGGTGACATGCTGTTTTTATTTATTTATTTATTTATTTATTTATTTATTTATTTATTTGTTTATTATTCAGTTTTATAGCATTTCATTTAAAAACTAATCAAATACACAGTCCAACAACTCTAAAACTCTTACAGACCAGTTGTAACTGGCAACATATGGCACAGCAGCAAGGTGCCTTGTTTCACTAATGTCAGATGCTAAAGTTAGCTTGTTTGTTTCAAGATAGCATAAGCTTTACCTGGTCCTGGGGGAAGTCTGCAGCTGTACAAAGTGGAGAAACTCTCACTTTCTCTCTGACGAGACTTAAAAAAATAAAACGCTTACACTATAGGAACAGTATGACAGAAAATTTTAGTGGTTTTGAAACTGACTTTTTCGTATCACGGCATACCGTGAAACTGTTAACTAGCCCATGCCTAATGGCCAAATGGAAATGTTGTGAATTGACCTCTGCGCCACCTAGTGGCAGTAAAAAGCTGCCTTATTGTGTTTAAAAAAACACCCTCTCCCACTCATCTTTCATCTTTAGCAGCTTCAAAATTACTGTGTGAAGTTTAGACCCTTTAAAAACCCAGAAAATATCATCACTCGCAGCCACCAGCATGGCCAGGGCTGCTTGGTCACCTTAAATGGGTCCCCAAAAGTTCATAGCTGCCATTTTCATAATATTCTAGATGGTTGGGCTTCTCCAAACTTAGAAGTTATTTAAAACTTGAATAAATCTGAGACACAAAATACAGATGTGCTTGCTGCAAATTGGCTCTCTACAGCCATCTTCATTGCAGCTCCTCTGGCTATTTCAACGTATAAAATGTTGTGCATCTGTGCATCAGTTCATGTAGAAAAAAAAGTGTCTCAACACCATGTTCTAAAACATACAAAATGACAGCCATTTTGAACAATAAGACAATTTTCCCCCTTTCAATTTTTTTCTTTAATTTGCAGCATATTGACTTCAAATTTGGGCCAAAGCGTCTTTACAACCTAGTACACAAAAGTTATCAATGGTTGTTGGTTAATCTGATTACTGTGGGAATGGGATTTTTTATCTTTAATCTCTTATTGTCAGTGGCCTTTTTAAACTGTTGTATTTGGCAGTACTTAACAAAAGTTGACAGAGCAACGATTGGTTTCAGGGGTAGACGTAAGGAAACTTCTCAGGTTGTCCAGCAGACAAACTCTTGACAAAATCTTGGGTTTCTGCAACCTTTAAATTAAAATTGCCAAAACTTCCAAGAGAATTGTAATTTAATAAATATGTTGTACTCTACAAATGTTGTCAGTCACCCATCTTGTAGACTGCTTGGAGTTGTCAAGCTCCTGAAGGCCAGACTGTACAGGCACTGTAAGAACTTCCTTGTTCACCTCCTCATCCTCTTGTTGTTGGACGTTGCAAGAGAAGCACAGTGTAGTTAAGGCTCAGGGTTAAAGCAGAAAAGAAATACTTAGACTAAAATTATTCAAATCAAAATACCACACAGTCAAGAGTTTGTTCCTGAATGTCAAAGGTTTTCACGTAAAGTGGAGTATATTGTGTACGTGACTTTAGTAAAAGTATGTAGAAGTACACAATATAGTGTTCTCTAATGAGGTGTTTCAGTTTCAAGACTTTAACCTGCTCCATTTACTTTCTCAAGACTGACACTGTGATGGAGGAGAGGGTTTTCTCCTTTCTCTAGGTTGTATCAAAGGGATGGGTCTGATCCAGGATCAGTATTGGGCTCCCCATACAAACATATTTAATTTAATTTAATTCAGTTTATTTATACAGCTCCAAGTCACAACATGCGTTGTCTCAGGACACTGTAGATAAAAAGAACAATGTAAAGAATTTAGCAGCAGATTGTGTTGAATCACTTCATCACAGTCTCCCATCCTGAGCAAACGGTGGAGAGGAAAAACTCCCTGCTAATCAGGAAGAAAGCTCCAGCAGAACCAGGCTCAGGACAGGAGACCATCTGCCTCGATGGATCAGAATTTTCTCATCTAATGGAAAGAAAAGTCTGATCCATGAGCCGTGTCTGTGCCATAATGTTGTCTGCTGAGATGACTCCAGAAGTGATTCCTGGCTGCTGCTCTGCTAGCTGGATGCACACTAACGAATGAATTTCCTAAATGGATGTGAGTTTCAGTGAGAATAATGTACAGGAAATCCGTTCCATAGTTTTCAGCCAGCTATCAAGTGAGAGCCTGACCGTTGCCTTCCTATGTAATTCTGCTCGACTCTCATCTTTTTCTGCTCTGTCTGGGCTTTCTGTCGTTGACGTGGATTTTGCTGGTAGAATTTCAACCAGGCGTATTAGTGAACAGAAGGAGTTGTGAGCGACGGTTTTCTGCACCATTTTAGATTGCCTGTAGCTTAGCAGTGACAGCAGAGGAAGTGAATGAAGCCGTTCAGTCCATGTTCACAAAGCTTCCAGATTGGTCTCAAAAAGCCTGCAGCACTCATTAAGCTGGAAACATACTCGCTCCGACACTGACGGCTCGACGCACGGTCACGTGGTTGTTCGGCAGTCGTTTTCACACAGACCTTTCACACCTGCCCTGGTAACAGCATGCAGAGTGAGCACAGAAGTACGACACAGGAGGAGGGGAGGAAAAAAACTGTAACAGACTCTGCCTCTGGGTCTGACTCAGTCTCATATAAACGGCTGTACAACGGAGCTTCTGCTGTTATTAGCCATGCTAACGTAAACGCTGGCTTTGGAGGGCGGAGTTAATGTCAACAGATTTTTGGAGGGRGGAGTTAATGTCAACAGATTTTTGGAGGGCGGAGTTAATGTCAACAGATTTTTGGAGGGCGTTACCAACAGAGCTCATTAACATAAACAGCTCTTCTGAACAGAAGTCAGAGCAGGCAGAACMYYKAAATGYGAAATTTTATTATCTGAGAATTATTTTGTGCATTAAATTGAATGAAGATGGTCTGGATAGCCCACAGACATACCATAAACATTTCTACGACCCATAACTGGTCTCCTTTAATTTCATCTTGCATTTTTCCCATAAGCCTATTTTTAAGAAAAAATTTCTTTGAGTGGAATATGTTCTCCTATTACCAGAATTCCTACATGCGTAACATTCTAAAGGATGTGGGCGACACTTGTTTTTATTTGTATGATTCATTTTCAGATGAGAAACAACAAGAAAACAGCCATACTGATCAAAGAGGTCAACACTAAGAAGAGGTTGTTCCTGGTGTACAGGCCCAACACTGGCAGACAACTCAAACTGGAAACATATGCAGACATCAAGAAAAAGTATAAAAAGGTGAGATGTTCATCTTTTACTTAAACCTAATATTATGGTAGATTTACATGTTTGGTGACTTGATTAATTTGTTGTTATTTACTCTATTAGGTGTTGTCAGAGGATGCAAAGCAACACTGGACTGACCAGTACCAGTCTTCAGGGAAAATATGCTCTCATGCATTTTGGTGTGTGCACTTTTCAGTCTAACAACTATTTTGTAATCTTATTTCTATGTGTCTGAAAATCTTCATTGTTGTGCAGAATGTTTTTATAAGCTTAAATGCACATTCACAAGTTTAATTTAACAAGTCATCCTTCTGCTAAGCATTGGACTGATCACAGACTTAACATTCATTGAAGCATATTACCCACCAACTTTTATGTTGCAGTAAAGTCTCAGGGCAAAAAGAGGTTTGGACCAACCTTTTGTAGTTAATGTGTGTTAGCACACAGAGATTGTGTTGCAAACAGGAGTGAAAGTGGTTTTAAATTCTTGCCGGTACTGTTGTATAAAATGTTATAACTGTCCCCATGCAAGCAGCGTTCTTTTTCTTGGTTAAAAAAGGACAAACTGTTGACAAAATCTGGTTGTCCACTGGACGACCGGGAGGTGGGATCTGGTTGTCCTCTGGACGACCGGGAGGTGGGATCTGGTTGTCCTCTGGACGACCGGGAGGTGGGATCTGGTTGTCCTCTGGACGACCGGGAGGTGGGATCTGGTTGTCC
>NW_013953197.1:94042-95626 GCF_001266775.1 Austrofundulus limnaeus
GGTGGGATCTGGTTGTCCACTGGACGACCGGGAGGTGGGATCTGGTTGTCCACTGGACGACCGGGAGGTGGGATCTGGTTGTCCACTGGACGACCGGGAGGTGGGATCTGGTTGTCCACTGGACGACCTGGAGGTGGGATCTGGTTGTCCGAAACCAGTGGTGTCAAAAGTATTCACATTCATTACTTAAGTAGAAGTATAGATATTAGGGTTTAAAAATACTTTTATGGAAGTAGACGTATCGACTCGAGCTTTTTACTCAAGTAAAAGTATAAAAGTACTGGTTTAAAAACTACTTAAAGTATAAAAGTAAAAGAAATGAACACCATAAAAAAGAAAATCGACGTTCTGTTCTCTGATTGGCCTGGACAAAAATTCTCCCAAAGAAATCCTTGTCTGTGGGAGAAATTTTAGACGTAGCAGTGAAGGGAAACTACTACACAGGTGTGATGGAGTGAGTTCAATCCAATAGGATGTCAGAATGGTATATATTTACACTTTTTACACTTATATTTACACTTCTCATCAACCACAATCAAATTCACTCTATCCATTGGCTCCATGTGTCTGGATAGAGTTATATTTATTAATTTTTTTCTGAACAATGAAAAGATGGAATAAAAACAAGTCAAAGTTAAATAGAAATTAAATACTTTTTGTATTTTTAAAAAAGTAAGGAGTAGAAAGTACAGATAATTGAATTGAAATGTAAGAAGAAGAAGTAAAAAGTAGTCTGAAAAATAATTACTCCACTAAAGTGTAAATAACCAAAATTACTACTTAAGTAAAGTAACAAAGTATTTGTACTTAGTTACTTGACACCTCTGTCCGAAACAAAAATGTGTTTTCTCGGACAACCTAAATAACTCTACATGGTCTGTTTGCTCCCCCCTCTTCCTGGTACTGTGTACCACTAAAAGAATAACCCTAACCGGCACAGGATCTTTTAGTGGTACACAGTACCGGACCGGCTTACTTTCACCCCTGGTTGCAAATGATGCTCTGCTACTACAGAACCAAACTTTAACTCAATATCTGTAAAACTAAGTTATATCTATTTTTGTGTTGGTTATCTTGAAGTAAATTAACACCTAATTTCAAACATTTGTAACTTCAATGATTACTTTTTGAAAACTTCCCCAAAATCCATCCATTGGTCTAAGAAATATTTTTGCTAAAGCTGCAGACAAACATGGAAACAAAGACATCCCTTTAGTCGATGTGCAGTTAGTCCAGTGTGTAAGTTATGTCTGAAATACAGTTTGTTTTTTTATTGCTTAGTTATTTAATGGCGGCACGGTGGCTCAGTTGGTAGAGCTGAGGCCTCTCAGCAAGAAGGTTGCCGGTTTAAATCCCGGCCCAGGGACCTTTCTGGGTAGAGTTTGCATGTTCTCTCCGTGCATGCGTGGGTTCTCTCTGGGTACTCCAGCTTCCTCCCACAGACCAAAAACATGACTGTTTATGTAATTGATAACTCTAAATTGTCCCTACGCTGCAAAAACTGTCCATCTTACCAAGTTTTAAATCTTATCAGTCAAAAAGTCTTTCTGATCTTGTTTTCAGACTGATTTACTAAACAAGAAC
>NW_013953197.1:96348-98070 GCF_001266775.1 Austrofundulus limnaeus
GAGCGGCTACGTATGCTGTGTTTTTGGGAAATTGCAGATGGTGAGTTTACTACTATTTTATACTACTTCTGTGATATTACTACTACTTCTACTTCCTGTTATCTTCTTCATCATCGTCTTTTTCACCAGTAGAAACAGACGGTTGTTGATCACGTGACTCCTGTGATGTGAAAAAACTGTTTCCATTGKWGTTTTGCGAAAAACACCAATTTTGATACGGCCGAAAAACCACCTCATCCTAGTGCAAAAACATTTTGTCGAAAAACATAATTTTTTTTCCAAATTGACGTGTTTCCATTGAGCAAATTTATTTTAGAAATTCTAATTTGCGTATTTTCATGGTCAATGGAAACACAGCTACTAACACATTGAACACATTTACCAGGGAAATCAGAGTGGCAAAAACATGCTATTCTGAAAAGTCAGCTCTCAGCCAACGACCATGGTTCAGTGTGGAGAGGTCCTCAGCACATCACAAACAACAGAAGACCATCCCCCGCTGCCGAGGCTAACAACGCCCTGGCTGACGACCTGAACAGCTTCTATTGTAGGTTCAAGAAGAACTCATTCACACCTTTCCACAGCTCATCAACAAAACAGTGAGGACCCTCTATCTCACCCTCCCCCCACCACTCAAGCTTCATTCCAGATATGCGAAGATGATGTGAGCCGATTGTTCCGGAAACAAAAGATCAAGAAAGTTCCAGGACCAGAAGGTGTCTCACCTTCCTGCCTTAAGACTTGTGCTGAACAACCGGCTCCAATCTTCACAAACATATTCAACAGATCACTGGAGCTGTGTCAAGTTCCTTCCTGCTTCAAACGCTCCACCATCATTCCAGTCCAAGAAACCCTCCATCACAGGTCTGAATGACTACAGGCCCGTCGCCTTAACGTCTGGGGTCATGAAGTCCTTCGAACGGCTGGTCCTGACCCACCTGAAGGACATCACTGGTCATCTGCTAGACCCCCTGCAGTTTGCCTACCGGGCAAATAGGTCAGTGGATGATGCAGTTAACATGGGACTGCATTTCATCCTGCAACATCTTGATCACCTGGGGACTTATGCAAGAATCCTGTTTCTTGATTGCAGTTTGGCGTTTAACACTATCGTCCCTGACACTCTTTCCACCAAACTCTCCCAACTCACTGTTTCTCCTGCCATGTGTCAGTGGATCACCATCTTCTCCTGCCACGTGTCACTGGATCACCAGCTTCTCCTGCCATGTGTCACTGGATCACCAGCTTCTCCTGCCATGTGTCACTGGATCACCAGCTTCTCCTGCCATGTGTCACTGGATCACCAGCTTCTCCTGCCGTGTGTCACTGGATCACCAGCTTCTCCTGTCATGTGTCAGTGGATCACCAGCTTCTCCTGCCATGTGTCACTGGATCAGCAGCTTCTCCTGCCATGTGTCAGTGGATCAGCAGCTTCTCCTGCCATGTGTCAGTGGATCACCATCTTCTCCTGCCATGTGTCAGTGGATCACCATCTTCTCCTGCCATGTGTCAGTGGATCACCATCTTCTCCTGCCATGTATCAGTGGATCACCAGCTTCTCCTGCCATGTGTCAGTGGATCACCAGCTTCTCCTGCTGTGTGTCAGTGGATCACCAGCTTCTCCTGCCGTGTGTCAGTGGATCACCAGCTTCTCCTGCCGTGTGTCAGTGGATCACCAGCTTCTCCTGCCGTGTGTCAGTGGATCACCAGCTTCTGCTGCCG
>NW_013953197.1:99408-101793 GCF_001266775.1 Austrofundulus limnaeus
GATCACCAGCTTCTCCTGCCATGTGTCAGTGGATCACCAGCTTCTGCTGCCATGTGTCAGTGGATCACCAGCTTATGCTGCCATGTGTCAGTGGATCACCAGCTTCTCCTGCCATGTGTCAGTGGATCACCAGCTTCTCCTGCCATGTGTCAGTGGATCACCAGCTTCCTGACAGGCAGGATGCAGCAGGTGCGGCTGGGGAAAATCATGTCCTCCTCACAGACCATCAGCAGTGGTGCCCCTCAGGGATGTGTACTCTCTTCACTGCTCTTCTCTCTTTACACCAATGACTGCACCTCTAATGACCCGACTGTTAAACTCCTGAAGTTTGCAGATGACACTACAGTCATTGGACTCATCAGTGATGACAACGAGTCTGAATACTGACAGGAGGTGGAACGACTGATGTCCTGGTGCAGCCAGAACAACCTGGAGCTGAACACGCTCGACTGGAGAGATGAGAGTGGACTTCAGGAGACACCCCCCTGCACAGTCTTCAGCAGCCCCGTGTCTACGGTAGTGTCCTTCAGGTTCCTGGGAACCACCATCTAACATGACCTGAAGTGGGAGCCCAACATCTCCTCTATCCTCAAAATGGCCCAGCAGAGACTGTACTTCCTACACCAGCTGAGGAAGTTGGACCTACCTGAGGAGCTGCTGATCCAGTTCTACACTGCAGTCATTGAGTCCATCCTGTGTACATCCATCACAGTCTGGTTTGGAGCAGCCACAAGGCAGGACAGGAACAGGCTGCAGCGAACAGTGAGGATGGCTGAGAAAGTCAACGGTGCCTCACTGACCTCCATTCAGGACTTGTATCGCACAAGAACCAGGAAACGGGCTGAGAAAATCATCACAGACTCCACTCACCCGGGTCACAACATGTTCCCAGTCCTCCTGTCTGGCAGACTCTACAGATCTGTGTCCACTAAGACTGTCAGACACAAGAACAGTTTCTACCTCCAGACCATCACCATCTTCAACAGCTGATCATCAGACATCCATCATATACTCTATACTACAGAGAACTCTGTCACTATTATTATACACAACTGCATTACTGAAACTCTGCTCTGCTGCTGTCGTATTTTTACTTGATATTAACTGTAAAAACTGTTGTCATATAGTTTTTGGTAAAGTGAAGTACAATGTGAATCTTTCTGTATAAACTGTAGTGTAATGTGTGTGAATTATATGTTTAGTGTCTGTACAGTGTTGAAACCAGAGAGTCACGAACTGCCGGAAACAAATTCCTCATGTATGTGTGTCAACATACTTGGCCAATAAACCTGATTCTGATTCTGATTTTCAGACGAACAAGACAAATAATCTTACACATTCTGAAAACAAGATGATTATTCTTACACAATCAGTTCTTGTTTAGTAAATCAGTCTGAAAACAAGATCAAACAGACTTTGACTGATATAAGGTTTTAAAACTTGGTTAGGTGGACAGTTTTTGCAGTGTTGGTGTGAGTGACAGAGTGAATGGTTGTTTGTCTCGCTTGTCTCTTTGTGTGGTCCTGTGATGGACTGAGACCTGTGCAGGGTGTACCCCGCCCTCATTGTGACTGCTGGATATGGGCACCAGTGACCCTAGAAAAGGAATAAACTGTTATAGATAATGTATGGATAGTTATTTACCTTCAAAAAATATCTAAACTAAGTGTGACTTACACCACGGGAGCTGAATTCAGTGAGTATAAATCAGTCAAGTGAAATGCGAGTTGTTTGTCTTCTCTTACCATTTATCCTAATCTTGTGTGTCACTGTGTTTACAGGCGTGGAAACTGTAAGAAAGCCTCAATGGGTCTGCTGTGTGACGTTGGTCTCCGGTGCAGAACCTACTACGTTGTGTGTGGCTCTGTACTCAGTGTGTGGAATGAGCTGGAAGAAGTTCTGTCTCCGGTCAGTGGAACAAACGTGAAGGTGCAGATTGTCCGTCTCAGAACAGAAGATGGACAGAGGATCGTTGGTAAGTTAAACCAGAGAGCTTCTTAACCTTTTTGACCTCAGGGCCCAGTTTGTTTAACATATAGAGCCACGAGGTCCAGTCAGACTTTACCAATGTATGGATCAAAATGATGATTATTATAAATGTTGGAGTAATTTTTATTGTATTTACTTCATAACTAAACTATCATAACTAACATAACTAAATTAAATACACTTACAGTTTAAAAGTAAAACTCCTGTCAAATAATCACAAGACATGATTATGACAAACATTTTTATATTGTAACCTGCCCATAACAATTATTTGAACAAATACAAAGGTAAGTCAACAGACCACTCAGAGCGTTTTTAAACTTTTGCAACCAGAAGCTGCTCTTCATTTTAGTGACAAACAATAACAGTGACAACAGCTTTTTGACAAGTTAAAAT
>NW_013953197.1:102133-119168 GCF_001266775.1 Austrofundulus limnaeus
GCTGCTCTTCATATTAGTGACAAACTTTGGTGTTTTTGATGAGTTACTTTCATTTTTGTTTCTACTTTTCATTTAAAATAAGTTTACATTCTCAGCAGGTTTCTAAGGTTCTTCTTCTACATGTTAAAAAGTTGTTAAACATCTGAGTGGTGCACTACTGCTACTAGTGGTGAGAAAGTGTATTACACCTGGTCCCACGGCCCTCTGCGGCCCAAAGTTAAAAACTGTTGTTCTTTTGAGGCCCTCAAGGTGGCGCTCGCGGCCCACAATTGGGCCACTGCCCATAGGTTAAAAATCTCTGAGCTAAAGGATAGCATCAAAACTTACAGGCTGCAGATTGTAAAGTCCATGTTCATTTTCAAAAGTGTGAGCATTTATTTTTTTATTCAAGCTGCCAGTGTTGTAATATTAGAAATAAATATTTCTGTAGAAATGTTGAGTCCCAAAGCAGCTTGGGCACAAAAATTTGACTTAATTTTAGAATGAATAAATAAATAAAGAATAAAAACAAAAAATGTATAGGCTGCTGCCAGCAGCACATTAATCACTATAGTAACCACACACCTGTGTTTCACTCCCTGACTGCCAAATTAATGACAGGATGACACAAAAAGCAGCTGTGCTACAATTCATGGGTTTGAGCCCACATAGACTGCAGCCCACGTTATCCACACCCTCCGTGGGTCGTAGGCTGCTTGGGGCGGCTGTGGAAGAGTGGTTAGCGGGGTCATCCTGGAACTGGTAGGTTGCTGGTTCAATCCCCTGTTCAGCTGTCTCAGTTGTTTTTGTCCTTGGGCAAAAGACTTCACCTCTGATGTGTCCCATCAGTGTATGAATGTGATTGGCACTGATTAGTCTCCATAGATGATTGTACATGTTAGCTTTGCAGAGACCTAACAGAGTGCTGTGTGAATGGATAAATGAGGACACAGATTGTAGAGTGAAGAGCTTTGAGTGTCCTGGATGATAGAAAGGTGCTGTATAAGTACAGTCCATTTACCATTTACAACTGTTAAATACAGAGGTGGGCAGCTCTAACCCAAAAATTAGCTCCACAATTTCTAAAGTGTTTATGAAAATATTTAGGTCCGCAACTTCAAAAGTGATTATGCCATAGAAAAACTAGTGGAAGCTAATTTTAAAGTGCAAGTTCAGTTTGACACTTACTAACCGGCAACAATTCATGTACAATATATGTACAACACTGCCAACTAGTGGTGTATGAACCCTTTTACAGCTTAATTCTACAACCGCCGATTGTTGGGGATGTGATTTCCTGAAACAGACCTTTAGCTCCTGGTGTAAAAATTAAAAAGTTGTTGAGGATTGCTAGTTCGGCTGATTCTTTAAAAAGTTGTTGAGGATTGCTAGTTCGGCTGCTTCTTTGTCTTTTTCTTTTGCTTGTTGTAGATTTTTCATTAAAGAAACATTAATAAAGTACGGAGCCCATCCGGTGACATGGAATAAAAAAAAATTTTCACGTGGCCACAAGATAATTAATGCGTGCCCACGTGATAATTAAAGTGTGGCCACGAGATAATTAACGTTTCCCCACATCATAACGCATAGCCACTGTCGATTGTTAACATGGACAAGTTTGAATTAATTTTATTTTATTTCAATCTAGGCATGAGTTAGAATGACATACTTCAGTCACTTGCGGTGAAGCACGGGGTTATTCTTAGCAAGAGACACTTAATTCGGCTGCTCAAAATGCGTGGGCTCGGACGTAAAGACTAGGCTGTCAGAAGTCATCATTCACCAGCTGGAAGGACCTGGGAGGCTACACGGCTACAGATGGATGTACAACAAGTGCTTAAAGAATGGCATTCATGCCAAAAAAGAGGATGTTGGTTTGATTCTCACAGCTCTGGACCCTGACGCCTCAGCCAACTGTCGTTCCAGGAGACTAAACCTTAGGCAATATTTTGCTCAAGGACCAAACTACATCTGGCATGTAGTTTCTTACGATAAGTTAAAGCCCTATGGAATCTGCATCAGTGGTTCATTGATGGATTTTCACGAAAAATAATGTGGTTGAAAGCAGCATACACAAGCAGCGATCCATGCGTGATATCGCCATGTAAACGTTTTTAAGATTAACGTACCACATTACAAATAGGTCGCTGACCACATATACTGTCTGTATTCAAGTAATACACCCAATTAGCTATTGTTTTGAGGGACTCGTACCTGAATGGGAGTATTTACTAAAAGATAAACTACATTCATCCATATTGTAGCTATGACATGACTGAACGGGGTTGTGTAACGTTCAGGAACGCAGTAAAAAATCTGTTTCCGGACACTCACCTAGGGCGTTGAATGTCATCTCAAAAATAGCTTAGGCCATTAATAGGCTGTATGTTTGGTTATATACTTTTACACTGAACCACAGATTGCTCAAAATTATCTCGTGGTCATGCGTTAATTATCACGTGCGCATGTTATCACGTGCGCACGTGATAATTCTCACATGGCCACGCGTTTATTATCTCGTGGCCACATGAAAAAAATTTATTCCATATCACCGGACGGGCTCCGTAGTAAAGTAATTTTAAAACTGTTTATTGGAAAACTGAAGCGATGCATTCTGGGTACATGACAGATATGATTTGTGACGGGAAATGAAATTTTTCCATGTAGTTGCTTAAGTTGACCACTAGATGTCAGTATAACTCTTTGCTTCGACCAATTACGTCAAGTATTGAGCTCCAGCGTTTAAACTTTATTTCTTTTAAAAAAGGAGCTCTGATTGTAAAGTAAAATAAATCAATACATACAAAATTTTAGTACGGATTACAAACGTTAACTGTTTTTACTGGGACAGGGAGTTCTAAACATTGCCTTCCTGCTACGTAAGCAGACACAAAGCATTGTGGGAAATCAGAAGCGTGACCCAAAGCAACAGTCAGCAGGATGTATACCTTCACAATAAGAGTGTTTATCTGGGAGGGGTGCTGTTGGATAGATCACATGTGTTGTGATTCATTGACAGTCATACCTTCTGCTGTTCAACATAATGATGACTGSTAGATAATTAGTTATTAGTGGTACTGCTTTTTAATTTTAGGAAGTGCAAATCTGCTTATGAATTATAAAAATTAGTGAGACTACTAAAGCGCAAACGGAATATTTAGGTCTGCAATTAGTGGATTTGCACTTTAGTGGACTGGTGCCCACCACTGGTTAAATGAATTTTTATGAACTGGGACAGCCTACGATGTGGGGCAGTGATGTAAGCAGCTGATAAGTGTACGCTATGACAGCTGCAACCCCTGCATTGATGTGTGAAACAGCTGCTGTGTGAAAACTGTCAGATCCGTTTGCTGCAGAAGAACCATGGTCACACTGAGCTTTTATGTTTCTGCAGTGTCTTATGGAGAGGCTACGCTGCAAAAACTGTCCACCTAACCAAGTTTTAAATCTTATATCAGCCAAAAACTCTGTTTGATCTTGTTTTCAGACTGATTTACTAAACAAGAACTGATTGTGTAAGAATAATCATCTTGTTTTCAGAATGTGTAAGATTATTTGTCTTGTTAGTCTGAAAATTTGACTCTAATTAAGTCAAACATTTCTGCCAGTGGAGTAAGAACATTTTATTTAGTAAGATTCTTGAAATACTTGATTTGACTCAGTTTTTTCTTATTTCAAGAATCTTACCAAGTAAAATGTTCTTACTCCACTGGCAGAAATTTTGACTTATTGACTTTATTTTTACATTTCACAACATCAACAATTTCCTCAGCTTTTATTTAAGCCATAGTTTACACAGATAGGATAAGAAATAAAGACGCTATAAACGTTTTTGTGAGAGATTGACAGTATGGCTTTGTTTACATGACTGTGAATAGTAATGGCTCACACTAAGGCCTGGCGCTAGCTTTAGTGGCTAATAGACGATGTTAAAATTGATAACAAAAACCAAATCAATGTAAAGTTCAGATAGATCTGGCACTTGAACTTTCACTCTGATGTTTGAGTCAAAAGATTGATGAAAACAAGACCAGAAGTAACAAACTTACCCTGCTGGACATGATCGCCGACGTCAACGTCCTTTTTTTCGGTGATCGTCTTTGTTGACACTGTGGCCCCCCCTCAACAGTTGCCCCCTCGTCATTGTGAGGCAACTGTCTAGGGGGGGGCACCGTGTCTTTTTTGACATGGTGGCCCCCCCTCGACAGTTGCCTCACAATGACGTCGTCTTGGATCCGCGGCTCACTTATCAAGGATGTTGTCCATGGTTGTCCACAGTTTTCCTAAACCAGGCATGGACATTAAAACTCACCTTCATCAACAAGGTCCCCCCCCCCCCTCCGTATATGGGTGGAGTCAGCGTTTCAGCATCCAATCAAAACGTTGGTTTCATGCGTGATTTGCGTGATGACGTTATTTGGCAATAGGTCCATTAGAGTCAAATTTTCAGACTAACAAGACAAATAATCTTACACATTGTGAAAACAAGATGATTATTCTTACACAATCAGTTCTTGTTTAGTAAATCAGTCTGAAAACAAGATGAAAAAGACTTTTTGGCTGATATAAGAGTTTAAAACTTGGTAAGATGGACAGTTTTTGTTCTTCATGTTTTGAACAGAATATTTAAAATATTCCTGTGTAAGTTTGGGTGATAAGCTAAGGGTCTTTCTGATGGAGCTGTGTAAGCTTTGGTTTAAATCTGCACAGTGAGCTACAGGATGAACTTTAACAAGGTGTGTACTTCAGTACTGACAGCTTGTGTTGTCCTTCTGGCCTGTTAACACACTTCATCTCTGCTCCTCTGACAGGACTGATCATTCCAGCGAACTGTGTTTCTCCTCTGGTCAACAAGTTGTCCACATCAGACCAGAGCCAGCAGCTGGCTGTGCAGGAGCTCCAGAAGAGGCAGCAGCTCCATCCTCAGAGTCTCAGCCATGCTCCCAACACTTAGTGGCCTGCTTGGTGCCACTGCTGTCCACTCTGAAGGGATCTGACCCAGTCTGTTCCAGTCCCTCCACTGGTCTGATCTGGGACTCTGTGGAGACTGGGACATGTCAGCGTTATTGTACAGAGGTTTGAGTCAAATACTGGTCCTCTGACATTCAGAGGGATCTTTGTGTTTCCCATCGAGGCATGGTTTCAACTAACTGGGAATCCACTTCTAATTACATTTGAAGCCATTTAGTCCAGAATGTTTGGTCCAGTTTAGGCTGGGAGTCAGGACTCAAACAGAACCACATGTTTCAGGTCAGGACTGTTGTTTAGATGGGCATTCATTCATTTACAATCCTAAAACCTCCCAGCTCTTCAACAACTACAGCAGTCAACGAGTTTCATCTTTGAAATCAAAAATAGTTTGGTTTCAGTCTGATTTGTGCTTTTCTTTAACTCTGTTGTTGTTTTTGTTTTTGTTTTCTACCAAAGACCAAACGGCTGTAGTCAGTGTTGCAGTTTCATCCTTGCTTTGAGTTCACTAAAAACCCTAACCATTTATCAAAGTACTGAGTTTATTTAGACCTTTTTTCTCTATGTTTATACAGAAACATGAAAAGCCAGGGCTTGTCAGTACCTACACATGCAGCAGTCAAAACCATTTCAAAAACATATGTTTCCTTTTAAATTGTTCTTATTTTACTTAAATAATAAAATAATGAGGAGATTCTGTGAATTAAAACCAGTATCCCACTGGGCTGTAACTGGTGGAAACACTGAGGACTCAAAATTACAAGAAAACAGATTTTTTATGTTTCCTTTCAGCAGTCATGTTGTGTTTTAGTTGGTTATATATGAAACTGTAGTTTCTTTACATCTGCACAGGTTTTATCATCCAGCTGAAGCTGAGCAGGTTGTTTGTGTCGCCCCCCCCCCCCCCTCCACATATCAGCCTGTTCTGGTGGCTGCTGTCACATTTATAATCAAACCTGCTGAGAACAGGTTTTAAACCAGTGACACTGATGTGCTTCTGTACCTGCTCAGCTCCTGCAGGAGGTACACCTGAGCTGAGGCAGGGTGCAGGTGCAGCTCCTGCAGGAGGTACACCTGAGCTGAGGCAGGGTGCAGGTGCTCACACATGTGTTGAACAGGTGGGAACACTAACTTAAAGCCTCTGTGACCAGGAAACTAAAAACTTCATAAACATGTGGAGACCTTGTGGAGTATGGCAAGCCGTTGGGGCCATAAGTCAGGCGTATATTTACGTGCAAATCCTAAAGCGTGTTACCGTAAATAACGCACAAACGCGTGGTGGCGTTACGCGCGAATGCGTGGTGGGTTAGGGTAGAAAACGCCACCGCGCGTTTGCACGTTATTTACGGCACCGCGCGTTCGGATTTGCACGTAAATATACGCCCGATTTATGACCCCAACGGCTTGCCATAGTGGAGACCTGATGAAACAACTGGTTTCACTGTTGATCAGCACCACAACAAGATGTAACAACTTTGACATTTACACATATTTACTGTTGAGCCATCTTCTAATTTGTGATTAAATTAATTTTCATTGTTCAGTTTTTTGTAAGTTGTCAGTCTTCTGTCCTCTGCAGAGGAATGAGACATTACAGGTTTAGAGAAACAATTCACTGAACTCTCATCAGTTCACTGTAAAAACTGTCCATTTTACCAAGTTTTGAATCTTATATCAGCCAAAAAGTCTTTTTGATCTTGTTTTCAGACTGATTTACTAAACAAGAACTGATTGTGTAAGAATAATCATCTTGTTTTCAGAATGTGTAAGATTATTTGTCTTGTTAGTCTGAAAATTTGACTCTAATTAAGTCAAACATTTCTGCCAGTGGAGMAAGAACATTTTACTTGGTAAGATTCTTGAAATAAGAAAAAATTGAGTCAAATCAAGTATTTCTATCAGCTTGATTCATGCTGGACTTTTCTATTAGGCTCTATAGCGCCTCTAGTGTTTAGACATGGAACTGCATCCAGCTGGATGCAGTTCCATGTCTGAACACTAGAGGCGCTTGATTATTCTTGAAATAAGAAAAAACTGAGTCAAATCAAGTATTTCAAGAATCTTACCAAGTAAAACTTTCTTTCTCCATTGACAGATATTTTTATTTAATTAGAGTCAAATTTTCAGACTAACAAGACAAATAATCTTACACATTCTGAAAACAAGATGATTATTCTTACACAATCAGTTCTTGTTTAGTAAATCAGTCTGAAAACAAGATCAAAAAGACTTTTTGGCTGATATAAGGTTTAAAACTTGGTAAGATGGACAGTTTTTACAGTGTAATGGACACATTTTTTAATATTTAGTTTTTTTCATCTTTGTGTTCCTGTTATGAGTTTTTAATAAATTACATGTGCAGTGGTCTAAGGATTTAAACACAGTAAAGTAAAACAAAGTAATTTTGAGAAATAAAACAATAAAAATGTCAACACATCGTTCTGATTTTTGGGCACCGTTAGTCAAATGCTTTGTTTTTTATTTAATTAAATTTAATTACAATCTGCTCAGGGGTTAAACTCTTACAGACCCAGAACCACTCAGTGTTTTTGAGAAAAGCATGACATGAAACATTTCTCATCTGATGAATGATTTACAGCTTGTATATTCAGTGTACATAGTTCACTCAGTCTTTCTGTTCCTTTGCTTTAGTTTGTTGTTGTTGTGTAAAAACACGTAGAACGAACTGTTTGCATCATTTTGTATATTTGAACTTGTTCCTGCAGCTCAGCCTGGAGGAGGAGCTGCTCCTGAGCTGAACTTTGAACATGAATGTGCACCTTGTAAAAACATCATACTCTGTCTATAAGCTGCTGTCATTCTGTTGTTTTCAGTTAAATTTAACAGGTTAAAGTAGATTTTCAGAAGAAACATCTTGTTTGCACTAATGACTTGTACAAAATGACAAAATTATCTGTACATGAATGAGTGCAATGCTTAATAAAGCCTGGTGTACTTCCTCCTTGTTTATGACTTTACACTTTGTGAGTCTGCATCATCACAGATTGTGAGTCTGCATCATCACACTTTGTGAGTCTGCATCATCACACTTTGTGAGTCTGCATCATCACACTTTGTGAGTCTGCATCATCACATATTGTGACAACAGCTGCAGCAGATGTGAACTCACCACAACCTCCTGTCAAATCTCAACAAGTCACTGTTTGAACCAGTTAATAAGGTCATGACCCTGCTGCTGACCCTGCTGCTGACCCTGCTGACCCTGCTGCTGCTGCTGACCCTGCTGCTGACCCTGCTGCTGCTGCTGTCATTTGGATGGTGAGCAAATACTTTTGTCAACATGGTGTATTTACTTCAGAGGAAACATTTAAAGGTGAATGTTTCACAAACTTAAAAAAATAAAACAAAAATATTTTATTTCCGGATTTATTAAGTGAATTAAATTTGGACTTTATTTATCTGAAGCTGCTTCTAAATACGTGTAAAACTAATCAGCAGAGGTTTATAGTAACTAAGTACATTTACTCTGTTACAGTACTTAGGATTTGTAATTTTACCAAGTTTTTACTTTTAAAACCTAAAAATGATACTTTTACTTTAAAGTTTAACTCCCAGTAACTTATAAATGAAATGTCTGAACTCATCATGAAAACAGTTGTTTTTGTGTTTTAATTTAATTTAATCAACTAAATCATAACTATTTCCACTAAACGCAGAGTAAATTTAAGGTCATTTATATGTTTTATTTTAAAGAAATTCACCAATTTAATCAACTTGTTTTTGTGGAGCCAGTTTTGTTCTGAAAATTTAACTTTTATTTTGTTAGAGAGCGTGAAAAAGTACTTTTACTTTCCCAGTTTTTGTGAAGTTTTATGACTTCTGTTAGTTTAAAATATCTGCTAAGTTTAAACACTTAATTAGTTTAATCTGTTTAAAATGTCTGTTGGAGTTAATGATAAATGTCAGAAAAGCCGTGTATTGAAGTATTTTCTGGTATAAAACCAGGTATTTAAGTATATTTTTAGTATAAAAACCCTGTATTGAAGTATATTTTCTGGTATAAAAACATTGTATTTCAGTGTTTTCTGATAAAAAACATATATTTAAGTATTTTTCTGATAAACACTGTATTTTAGTATTTTCTGAAATAAAAACATTGTATTTNGCACATATGGACACCCTTATGCTTGAACATGGTGTTCGTTATGGACAATCCATGATGAAGTCCAATAACAAAACACCACTCAGGTTTAGTTAAGGAGGTCGTTCCTCCTAACCATGCCCCTCCAGGTCTCACTGTTATTGCCCACGTGAGCATCAAAGTCCCCCAGCAAGACGAGGGAGTCCCCATCAGGAGCGMTTTCCAGCACCCCTCTAAGGACTCCAAAAAGGATAGGTAATCTGAACTACTGTTAGGCGCATAGGCACAAACAACAGYMATAACCTGTCCCCCCACACGTAGGCAAAGGAAGGCTACCCTCTCGTTCACCCGGCCACCAGGCGCTTGCCAATGTACTCCACCTCCAGGCCTGGCTCCAGAATGGGGCCCCGGTGACCCGCATCTGGGTGAGGGAACACTAAGTCATTTGTTTTGCTCATCATTGGGGGACTTGAATGTGACCCACATTGGATTTTTTTTTTCATGACAGTCTAAATGTGACAAATCCATTTTTTATTTTTAAAATCGAGTCCAGGTCTTTTCAGTATTTGGTACTAAATTAGATATWTATCTGATTCTCTTCAAAGTGACTGCAGTCTAAAGGCCCCCACATACTCRGGCGTACTTCGGGGTCCACGTGGACTCGAGGCAGACTCAATGCAGACCCGAAGCGGACGTCAGCCGGACTGGTCCGCGAAGAAATTAATTTTTTACATCCGCGTCTGCGGTGCGCACAATGGCRTRTACTGTTCTGGGTGCRACACCAARCTGATAAAGTGGAGAATCTGTGTCATTTGTGGACGAAATGGAGTCAAGTCTTRGAAAAGCGTCTCATTTAGATTAGAAAAYGTTATGACGCGTCAATGAAGGAATATAAAGACTTTCAGCGAACAACAAATTTGTGGGAGGAAATAGCTCAGATCCTGGGTAAGGTAGTTCTTTTCTTTTTTCTTTTATTGTTATAAAGCTAAAATTCMAACTATCTCTTCCTCCTGATCCTTGACATCATGACTGAAATTGCGAGAAATTAAAGAAYTTGTCTGGAGGTCTGTACGCTCGAGTATGAAGTCTCAAACATCCGCGGACAATATGCGCAGAGTCCGCACGGCTCATGGAATGCGCACAGTATGCCCAAGTATTTGGGAGCCTTTAATGCTCCTTTACATCAATAACTTGTGAGTATATGGGTTGATCCAAGAAATAAAATTAATACTAACCTYGAGTCTTGCAGTTTAAATTTTGGAACTCCACAGAAGTCCRATTGTGTTTGAGGCCTTGGGGATATCAGTAAACCAAAACAACCTTCTCAGCAGTAGCTGCTGGGCTACAGGTTCACCCTAGATTTCCCCCTTCCTCTCCTCATGTCTTACATGTGCATAAACCCAAACTTCCTGGTCACACCCCTGGGGGCAGTACCTTTTACTTCAGCATTGGAATTTTAAACAGTCTTTGTTTATGTTACAGTGGGACACATAGAGACTTGCTGACTCTGTTAAAGAGCACCTATTAAGGGGTCCTTGATCAAGTTAGGATACATCTGTGAGCTGTACAAAACATGGTCATTTGATTTATTTCACAAAATGAATCTCAGTGAGATTTCACCTTTTCAGTTCTGCCAGTTCTGTGATCCCTTCAGAACAAGCTGTTTATGCAAATAAGTTGCTGTTGGCAAYGCCCTCCCAAACTTTTGTTTATGTTAGCTCTGCCCTCCCAACATTTGTTAGAACTTCAGAGATGTGAAAATAGTATAAGCATTGTGCATCTGCTAGTATAAGCAGATGTACAATGGTACAACAGTAGTAGATGGGCTGCGCATGCAGCAACCCCCAGGATTTGGTAGGGATAGATTGGAGCATCTGACCGAAGTCAGATGCCTTGGTGCCGGGGAGGCCAACGCGCATCCTTTGTTGCTTCCTGAAGCCGGCGTAGACTAAAGGCTGGTGTATACTTCTTGTATACTTCTTGTCGCACGCCTTTTACCCCCCGCTGAGTGACAAAAATTTGCGCAACTTCCATCTGCACTCCCGCTGCTACCCCCCTGGTGACAGCTGTCCTGGACATTGCTCCCAGTCAGTACTCCGAGACGTTGCAGCTCAGAGCGTGATTGGTTCAAAGTTTGAGGGCATTTTCGTTTGGATGTCAGTATATGGTATGTCACACTGCTACCCGCTACTCGCTTCCAGAGGCCGGTTTTGTTTCTAAACAATGATAGTTTCGAAGAGAAACTCACCGAGGCGGTCYGGAGGTACAACCTCCTCTACTGCTTCGGTGCATGCTGAAGGTGAGGGGAGATCCGGTGGGCAAGTTCGTTGAAACGAGCAGCGGACATTYGAAAATAGGARAAGTGTTTYTCRTCATCCATYTCCCRCAYCTGTTGAACCAACAAGCTAAACTCGCCTTGTGTAGATCTGGTCCTGTTCAGCGGGCAAACATGCCAAAGGCTTTCTCGTCTTTTTTCCATCTTTCCATGTTCGCGGTCAGTAACATAAGTATAAGGTCATTTTCTTCGTTCTCCTCCTCCGACTCCTCATCTAACCTGAGAAGCATCTCTTTGGCCGCTTGCGCATACATTTTCTTCATTGTGAAAATGAAGAAATGAAGTGGTTAGGGGAGTCGTCCTGGAACCGGAAGGTCGCTGGTTCAATCCCCCGTCCAGCCGTCTCAGTCGTTGTGTCCTTGGGCAAGACACTTCACCCACCTTGCCTACTGATGGTGGTCAGAGGGTCCGGTGGCGCTGGTGCATGGCAGCCCCACCTCTGTCAGTGTGCCCCAGGGCAGCTGTGGCTACAGTGTAGTTTGCCATCATCAGTATGTGAATGTGAGTGTGAATGGGTGAATGTCTGTTAGTGTAAAGCGCTTTGGGGGTCCGGAGGGACTCGAAAAAGCGCTCTATAAGTTCAGTACCATTTACCATTTCAGTACCATTGTGAACTGAAGAAAACAACCTCCAACCATCAGCAGTTATTTTAATGCTAAGCTCTGTGTTTGACGAAGGCAGAGGGAGGGATTACTATAATGTATCCCCCACGTCTTTTCCCAGTATAAACACTCAATGCGGTCGGTGACACACACACAATTACATCATCGCTGGGCMGCAGCCRYACGTCTTGCAAGAAGTATAAACATAGCTTAACTGAGGGGCAGTCAAGGTCCGTGCCCAGCAGCCTGGAGGCTCCCATGTCACCAGCACTGTGGTGCGGGAGTCTCCACACTGCAACTTAGAGACTCCCGTGTGCTAAACTCCTCCCCACAGGATCGGTTGACAATGACGCGCCCCGCTCTGTGTGGCCACCCCAGGGGTGAGTGACAGACTGGTGCCCCGGGAGGCAAACGCATGTCTGTCATTTGTTTCCCCAGGCCAGAGTTATGGAAGGGGAAAGGCTGCAGCAGCACCCAGAGCAGCAGACTGTCGTCGCTGCTTCTCCAGGCAGAGGGGGAAAAGTGAAGGTGCTAGCCTCCTCGGTAGTCGACCCCAGCAGCGCGTTCAACAATTATTTGTGCTAAATGACAAATCATGTTCATGTCAAACCGCAACTAAACACTCAACACCTCATTACCGCCATCATCTGCAGATTTGTGACGAACAGTAGAGACAGAAGTTTCCTTCAGCTGAAAGTCCTTGGGTCGAAATCGTAACAGAGATCCACAGTCACAGTTTTCCCAATCAGACCAAAGCTGGTGCTAAATGAGCCCTGACTCCAATTTAGCACTGAAACCTGTTTTTTAGGAAAACAAAACTTTTTGTGACCTGAGCAGTCAAAAAAGGAATGTATGTGTGAATTTAAAGCTACAGTTCTTCTTAATGAATTGTTCTTGTGTTTCAGTGGTTCCTGCAGGTGTTCAGGAGTTGGTGCAGATTAAAGAAGAAGATCCTGAAGAACAGGGGTCTTATGTGGACCAGCTGGACCAAGAACACCTCCACATAAAAGAAGAAGAGGAGGAACCGTGGACCAGTCTAGGAGAAAAGCACCTTAATCTGAAGGAGGAGACTGATGCTACCCGATTTTCATTCACTGCAGTTCCTTTGAAGCATGAGGATGATGAAGATAAACCTGAGTTCTTACAGCTTCATCAACACCAAGTTGTAGTCATAGATCTTCCAACCAGCAGCTCAGCTGACAACCTGGAATCAGCAACTGGTGGAGAGTCCTGTGGAGGAGCAGAAACTATAGGATACCCAGAGCTGACTATTCGTGAAGATGATTCTGACTCTTCAGAAACTGAAGTCAGTGAGGATCTTGAAGATGATCCTGACTTTTCAGAAACTGAAAAATGTGAGGATGATGAAGAGGCTAATGATGTGAACAATCCTGATTCTCAGCTAAAACACTCTGGAGCAAAAACTCAAGACACTGAAAAAAAATGGGAGACTTCTCTGAGCAGGGCTCCTGAATCAAGTGTAAAATACAACAAAAATGGACAGAAGCTGTTTTGTTGTGAGGTGTGTGATCGAAGGTTTACTGATAAGAGCAATTTGAACAGACATATGAGAATCCACACCGGACAGAAGCCATTTTGTTGTGAGCTGTGTGATCGAAGGTTTACCAATAAGGGCAATTTGAACAGACATTTGATAATGCACACAGGACAGAAACCATTTTGTTGTAAGGTGTGTGATCAAAGGTTTACGGTAAAGAGCAGTTTAAACAATCACATGAGAATTCACACAGGACAGAAACCATTTGGCTGTGAGATGTGTGATCGAAGGTTCACCGAAAAGGGGAGTTTGAACAGACACATGAGAATCCACACAAGACAGAAACCATTTTGTTGTGAGCTGTGTGATCGAAGCTTTACCACAAAATGCAATTTGAACATCCACATGAGAATCCACACAGGACAGAAACCAWTTGGTTGTGAGCTGTGTGATCGAAGGTTTACAGAAAAGGGCAGTTTAAAGAAGCACATGAGAGTCCACACAGGACAGAAAGCATTTTTTTTGTCAACTGTGTGATCAAAGGTTTACCACAGAGGGCAGTTTGAACAAACATAGGAATCCACTAAGTCATTGCAGTGAGTCCCAGGTAAAAAAGCACACAGAAGGAAACCTCAGTATTATTTTTAACACACTTCAAAGGTTTAGGAACCACTGCATACACACTCCTGATCAAAATCTGAAGACCAGTCCAAAAAGTGCAAGAATTTGCATTTTACACTCTTGGATCTTAAGAAGGTTCTAAGTAGAGCATCACAATGTTAAAAGAAGAAATCAGTGCAAGAGACAAGAACTTTTGAGTGGGGAATTAATTGAAAACTGCATTTACACTCAAACATGATTTTTTTCGCTGATCAAAAGTTTGATCATAGCTCAAAAAAAATAAAAAATAAAAAAAACGAAAACCCCCCAAAACAGAAATCAAAGTGTCAAAAAAAAGGACTCAGTAATGAGTAGCTCCACCATTCTTGTTCATGACTTCAAACAATCGTTTAGGCATGCTTGATGCCAGTGTTTCCAGGAGGCTAGTGGGAACGTTGCTCCAAGTGTTGAAGACGGCTTCACGAAGGCCATCCACTGTCTGGAACTGATGTCCATTTTTGTAAACTTCCCTTGCCATCCATCCCCAAATGTTCTCAGTTGGGTTTAGATCCAGGGAACATGCAGGATGGTCCAAAAGAGTGATGTTATTCTCTTGGAAGAACTCCTTTGTCAGGCGGGCATTGTGAACTGCAGCATTGTCCTGTTGAAAAACCCAATCATTACCACACAGACGAGGACCCTCAGTCATGAGGGATGTCCGCTGCAACATCTCCACATAGCCAGCTGCTGTTTGACGCCCCTGCACAACCAACTCCTTTGTTCCATTGAAGGATAACGCACCCCAAATCGTGATGGTGCCCCCACCACTGTGCTGTGTAGAAAACATCTCAGGTGGGGTCTCCTTGTCATGCCAGTAACGTTGGAAGCCATCAGGACCATCAAGGTTAATTTTTTCTCATCAGAGAAGACAACTTTCTTCCACCTTTCAATGTCCCATGTTTGGTGCACCCTTGCAAAGTCCAAACGGGCAATTTTGTGGCGTTGAAGAAGACGTGGCCTTTGAAGACGTTTTTGTTTCTGAAGCCCTTCTCTCACAGATGCCGTCTGATGGTTATTGGGCTGCAGTCAGCACCAGTAATGGCCTTAATTTGGGTAGAGGATCGTCCCGTGTCTTGACGGACAGCCAGTCGGATCCTGCAGCGATGGCCCGTTGTGAGAGGCCTTGCTTATGCAGCTCAACAATCCTACCACATTCAAAGTCAGTGAGCTTTTTTGTTTTTGCCATCAGGAGGTCTTGACAGTGTAAAGACTTGACAGAAAATGACATGGAATCCAGATTTTTGCACAGCTTTGGGCTTTTAAAGACTATGGTCTTAAACTTTTGATCAGCTGAAAAAATCATGTTTGAGTGTAAATGTAGTTTTCAGAAAATTCCTGCTCAAAAGTTCTTGTCTCTTGCACTGATTTCTTCTTTTAACATTGTGAAGCTCTACTTAGAACCTTCTTAAGATCCAATAGAGCAAAATGCAAATTCTTGCACTTTTTTGACTGGTCTTAAGATTTTGATCAGGAGTGTATATCTCTGCCACGATCATTTCCATACTCGGCTACATGTTTGACATTGTATATCCTGCTGGAGGGTGACGTGATTTGTGTCATACAGGTGTGATGGAATGTGCAAACCAATAGTGTCATATTGGTATATATTTATATGTCTATATATGTCTTATATTTATCTAGCCATATATATATTTATTATTTTAAATGAAGATAAGCCGTAATGAAAACACTTAGAAAGACATTCCCTCTTGCCTCCTAAAACTCTAGCATCAATCATGCCGAAATGCAGCTACTCATTACAGAGTCCCTTTTTTCAAATTTCATTTTGATGTGTTTTGTTTTTTTTTTAGATATGGTCTTAAACTTTTGAGCAGCTGATGAACAGCCTTTTTCAATTTATTGCTTGTTTGCAACAAAATTCTTACTCAGATGTTTTTGTTTTGTTTCACCTGGTTTTTTTTTTTTTTTGTGTGTGTGTGTGTATTTTGAAGCTCTACTTCGAACCTTCTTAAGATACAACAATGCAAAATGTGAACTCTTGCCATCTTTCAACTGGTCTTAATATTTTTGATTGTGTGTATAAATAACGAAAATTTCTACTTAAGTAAGGAAACAAAGTATTTGTACTTTCTTACTTGACACCTCTGCCTAAAACAATGTGTTCTTAGGTTTGCAGTGAAAACTTTATAGTCCATGGACTATTAGTTCAGGGTTGCACATAAAATCTTTGGTCTGGTTCTCAGGGGAGAACATAGGGTTGTTGCTTGGTGCTCATATTTTCCTTCACTCATTTAACACATTTATCTAGAGGGGTGTCAGGTCATCTAACGTCCCCCTGTTCTGTTTTATGACTCCTATCAGCTGCAACGTCTCAGGGCCCGTATTTATAAAACTTCTTAGAATTACTCTTAATGCAGCTAAGAGTGGACTTAAGTGTTAAAAAATCTTAGTTAAAAGCTGAGAGTAAAAGTCAGTTATCAAGTGTCTCAGTCTTACTTTAAGTGAAGTGTAGGAGTAATTCTTAAGTGTCAGTCTTACTTTAAGTGAAGTGTAGGAGTTATTCTTAAGTGTCAGTCTTACTTTAAGTGAAGTATAGGAGTAATTCTTAAGTGTCAGCCTTAGAGCTGATTTATGACACCTGACTGTGCTGCAAAGCTGATCCTGGATGACATCGTTAGAAAAAAACCTGACATGAACCAATCACTGCCTCAGATTTCATGTTCAAGAATATTGTTGGAGAAATGTCAAGATAAAACTGTGAAAATGCTAAAATAASTTCACTTTCAACACACTAATGTTGTCATCTTGAACTGATTGTCTGTAAATTACATAAAATGTCCTCATTTGCATCATGAAAACAGACGAAAATCTCACAATTTTTTAAATCAAAAACTCAGCAGCTTTAAGTTGTTTTATGTCTCAGAGCCTGA
>NW_013953197.1:130846-132655 GCF_001266775.1 Austrofundulus limnaeus
GTATTATTAAGTTTAGCATCTAATAAATGTATTGATGATTTTAATACTTAGTTACCATTGTATTTCCTATGGTTTTGCTTCATTCAGATTTTTCAGATATTTTATTATATCTATTAGCTATGGTTTTAACAGATTTAGTTTTAGTTACTATATTGGCTGTCTAAGCTGTGGTTTTATCTACTTTTAGCTGTTGCCTATGTTGTGCTACATTTAGTTTGAAGCTACAGTTTTGCAGATGTAAAATATTCACTACTAGTTCGTGATTTTACATTTTAATTGTTTAAAAGGAAAAATTCCTCTGAATATTGTAATTTTTAGTATGTGYCCCACTTAGTGTGATTATGACCATTACTGCCATAACCTTTATGTAACCTTAAAAAAATACTCACCCTGTAATTTTATTCTTGCCTTTTTGCTAAACATTTGAACTGTGTTCAGGTGATGAATGCGTTTCTTGAGAAAAAATAAAAACAAGAGAAACACAATAAACAACAAAAGTTATAAATTACATGTCGAGTTGGGAGGCCCTCACACGTCTGAGGGGTCCTTTGATGCTCAGGGTTTTAAAACCACTGGGAACCTGGAGTTTCATCTTAATTAATGTGTAATGCATGTTACAGTCCCATATATGTGCTGTGTTTTTATCGTGGGGAAATGTCTGTGACCTCTACATGTATGTGAAAGGTAAGCCAGAGTGCTCACAAAACTGAGTCCTTCAGAGCTTTTCGCAACTAAATTGTCTGGCTTGTTGGTCAGACGACTAGAGACGCCATGGATTACGAGCTGTCAATCACGTCTTCAGGTCTCGAGACCCTGTGGACTCCCAGAGTTTTCATGGATTTCCGAGAGGCCTCGTCCCGGGTCTGCTCCTTCGAACACCGACTGTAGTGGAACCATGTCTCCTCCGCACCACGTGGGACGTCGTCTCTGTCACTCGATTTGGACCGGTCCAGCAAGTCCCTGCCCACTTCCGTTTGATGACCCTCAGGAGGACCCARTAAGCTGTGGGGAGAGATGCAGGAAGAGATCCCGGTCCGAACTGCTTTTCTGGTCGGGACAGGTTGCCTGGTCTGGAGTGCTTTTCAGCTACCTGTAGTGTGAAACTAGAAACCAAGGCTTTCGGGTCATTAAAATACATTTTGTGATTTACCTTTTGCAGTTGATCTTGTGTCAGACAGAGACCACTCTGGGGTCCTGGGAAGGTTTGACCTGTGGTTAGTTCATAAAGAGTAAACCGCTTACTTTGATTAATAGATGATCTGCTGGACATCAGAGTCACAAGCAAAGTGTCCAGACAGTGTAGTTTAATCTGTGCACAGATTTTTGGCCAGCTTTATCTAAGGCCTTTTTTAACAACCTTTAGGCCTGAAACACAATATAACTCATTTGTACTTTTACGCCCATCAACAAGCAAGTTAAATACCACTTTCACTCATACCTGTAAAGAGAATTTGAATTAGTCAAGAGATACATGAATAGGAGCAATTATTACAGTTTTTTTACWATTGCTGAAACACAAATTTGGAAACTAGTGTGGTTTTATCAAAATACTAAACAAAATTCACAAAACCACACACCCAAACTGCAAAATACCTCCTGTAGTCTGCAAAATGAAGCGCTGCAACCAAAACTACAAATAGCATCGTCAAAATCAAACATTTGCACCAAGAGACACACACGTCATGCATATTCCCAGCTTTTGTCTAACCGCACACTGTTGGGCATAATGTAAAGTAGTGTTGTAGTACTTGAAACCGGTCTTGGTCTTAAGACCAGTCTCAAGACCACTTTTTGATGGTCTTGGTCTCG
>NW_013953197.1:133918-135180 GCF_001266775.1 Austrofundulus limnaeus
GGTCTTGTCTCGGTCTCACCCTCCTTCGGTCTTGGTCTCAACTTGGTCCAAACCCTAAAAGTCTTGGTCTTATCTTGGTCTCGCCCTCCTTCGGTCTTGGTCTCAACTTGGTCCAAACCCTAAAAGTCTTGGTCTTGTCTCGGTCTCAAGACACTGTGGTCTTGGTCTTGACTTGGTCTTGGGTTAGGTGGTCTTGACTACAACACTAATGTAAAGCACTCTCGTCTCTAGTTTGCTTGCCATAATACTAGAATAGTTCAACTTGCATGACATCAGACATTCATGAAGTAAACAGGTGTCACATGATACACTATGACATGGGTGTACCACATTGTGTGAAATAAATTTTGGTTACACACCTGTGCTCCAGTCTAAATGTCCAGATGACAGCAGCAACAGTAAAACGGCTCAGGTTGGACTGCTCTCTGTCCAGCTACCTGTCAGCCAGTGGTTGATGACATGGTCAACTAAGGTTGTTCTGATTTCATTCTTTATCCATGAACTCCTCTACCAGCTCCTCTACCTCTCACTCTTCCTTCTCCTCTCATCCTCACCCTCCCTCTTCCTCTCTCTGCAATGTCTTCCATTGTTGTTGTGAGATCTTTGTATAGTTCTCCTGATTGGAGTGTTAACCATTACGCATTCAGGTGTTGGTTCAGGTACAACATATTTTGCGAGTTATATATATATCGTTATATATTTTTATACACCTGACATGTAGGTAACCAAAGAGCATTATCCCAAATAGTTATCTTTTGTGATAACAATAGCCTATATGCCACGGACATCCGGTCCAGCACTTCATGCCACTCCCAACACTTCCGGTTCACGGTCAACACAGTGTTAGTGAAAGACTTTTTCACCCGACAACGACTCTTAATGATCTCCACAGTACAGAATTAGCATATTACATATACCAACATTAACACAGGAGACGTACAGGTCCAGCCAAGTGAAAAAAAATCACTCCAAAGTGGATTAAAGCCATAAAAACAAAGGAAAGACGTTAGTGWTTATGGTTCCAAAATTTAGCCTTTTTCACTATTCTGTGGCTGCTTGTTCTGTGAAATTTTCACGCAGAGCTGTGACACTTATAGTGTTGGAAAGAGCAGAGTCTGGGCTTTAAATGGATGGGCTGGTTTGGATTGTTTTCCCCGACGTTGTGAACTGAAAACGTAATGATTATCAGGTGGTGGTTCTGCTGCTCTCAGTGCTCGGGGGTGTGGTGGTGGGGTGGGGGGTGAGTCGGAAGGTCTGCGTGT
>NW_013953197.1:142969-146600 GCF_001266775.1 Austrofundulus limnaeus
ACCTTCAGGGTGGATATAGCTCGCTAGCAGCCTCGCACCGATGACCTAGTTGATGTCATCATTTACCCAGAAGGCTTTGCGTGTAAATAAAATGGCTCCGTTCGTGTAATATATTTTTAAATGTTTAGTTTAAGAATTATAAAAACTGAACATCCTACAGTATTTTTAGTCTTTATTTTACAGTTAAATTATATGTTTATCATATAAAGTATAGTGTTACAACTAATCGGGGATCACTTTAAGTTTAGTTTATTTAGTGAAACTAATTTTACTGAACATGGCTCTGTCAGTCCTAACTCAGTCCCTTCTGCTCCATCCTGTAACAGTAGCGACCTCTGGTGACAAGGAGCAATTAATGACAACCAAACAGAATAATTAATGCATTCACTGCAAACTTAAAGGCTGATTTATTCCATGGAGGAAAGAGAGAAGTGTTAATTGCAATTGTTAGGTTTCAACACTCTCTCCCAAATACCTAAATAAAGCTTCTCACAGTAGTTTGCTGGAATTTTGTCTCGTTCACCCTGACAGAACTGCTGGAACTCAGGTTTGTTGGCTTCTTTGCTCACGCTTCTGAGCCTTAAAATGTGTCCACAAGTRTCTAACCTCTCATTGTTTCCAAAGCCACGGCATCATGCTCATCATCTGGGCTTTAAAAGCACACTAATCTTAGTTTATTCAAGGTGTGTCTGAAACAAACTGATGAGTGCCCCTGTGTGGTTTCCCACTTAGGAGTCATTGCAAAAGACTGTTTTATTTTGTGTGGGTTTTCATGTGTGTGTTTAGATTGACCTTTTGAGTAAACCTTCGATCACACAACTCACAACTAAATGGTTTTTCTCCTGTGTGGACTATCATGTGTCTGTTCAAATGGGCCTTTTCGGTAAACCTTTGATCACACAGCTCGCAACAAAACGGTTTCTCACTTGTGTGGATTCTCTTGTGTCTGTACAAACTGCCACTGTTGTTGAACTTTCGATCACACACCTCACAACAAAACGGCTTCTGTCCTGTGTGGATCCTCATGTGTCTGTACAAACTGCCACTGCTGCTAAACTTTTGCTCACACAGTTCACAACAAAACGGCTTTTGTCCTGTGTGTATTCTCACGTGTGCGTCTAAACTGCCCTTTGTGGTAAACCTTCGATCACACAGCTCACAACAAAATGGCTTCTGTCCTGTGTGGATCCTCGTGTGTGCGTCTAAAGCGCCTTTTGTGGTAAATTTTTGGTGACACAACTCGCAACAAAACAGCTTTTGTCCTGTGTGGATTCTCATGTGGGTGTCCAAACTGTCTTTTCTGGTAAACCTTCGATCACACAACTCACAATTGAATGGCTTTTGTCCTGTGTGGACTATCATGTGTGTGTTTAAATGTCCCTTTGTAGTAAAACTTCGATTACACACCTCACAACAAATTGGCTTCTGTCCAGTGTGGATTCTCATGTGTGCGTTCAAATAACCCTTTGTAGTAAAACTTCGCCCACAAAAATCACAACCAAACAGCTTTTTTCCATTTTTGGTGTTTTTTACACCTGATTCAGAAACCCTGCTGGGAGGAGACTCCCAGTCTTCATCAGTGTCTTTTGATCCAGAGTCTGCATCGTCCTGCAACTGAGAGTCAGGATTGTTCACATCATTGTCCTCTTCATCATCTTCACTGACTTTAGATTTAGAGTCAGAATCATCTTCATGAGTACTCAGATCTTGGTTTCCTGTAGTTTCTGCTCCTCCACAGGACTCTCCACCAGTTGTTGATTCCAGGTTGTCAGCTGAGCTGCTGGTTGGATCAACTTGGTGTTGATGAAGCTGTAAGAACTCAGGTTTATCTTCATCATCCTCATGCTTCACAGGCTTTGCAGTGAATGAAAAGCTGGTGTCATCAGTCTCCTCCTTCACACTGAGCTGCTCTTCTCCCAGACCAGTCCACAGTTCCTCCTCTTCCTCTTTTATGTGGAGGTGTTCTTGGTAATGCTGGTCCACATAAGGACTCTGTTCTTCAGGAGGTTCTTCTTTAATTTGCACCAACTGATCACCTCCAGGGACCACTGAAACACATGAACAGTACATTAAGGAGAACTCTAGCTAAGGGCTGTGCGGTATGTGGTAGAAATTTATACTCTACCGTCCTATCATCATTACGTCATCACACCTGTGTCAACAGGGTTGCGAGTGCAGAGACAACTGAGCAGGAGTTTGAAATATAAAGAAGAAATTCTAGTGTTTTAAAACACGTATAGAGAGAATAATTCGTCAAAATTTCCTCCTCCTGCTGTGGAAAAGTTACGTCGTATCGTGGGATCATAATCTCCCCCTCCCTCCTGCTCCACGTCGCGCAGAGCAAAGCTTTAACATCCATAGTTTTTCACAYCCAACTGTCGGAGAAAAAAATTGTTTTTATATATTGTTACCCACAGAGATTATTTAAAAAAAAGACGTGGACGTTCGCTGTATAGCAGGCAGATATTAAAGCAAAAATGTTACGTTTTATTAAGATTACAGTTTTCTGCAAAAAAAAAACCCCTCTAAAAATTACATTTTCTTTACTTTCTATAATTTTTTACCACGATATATACCGTTACCGTGAAGGGATTCAATTTATACCGTGATGTGAATTTGAGCTTATACCGCCCAGCCCTCCTCTAGCTTCATATTCACACATACATCTCTTGTTTCAGGGCTCTAGACTAATGTTTTGCACTGGTTGCACTGGCACGCCTAACATTTTTCCTTAGGTGCACCAGAATAAAGTTAGGTGCACCCAAATTTGCAAATGCATCACATTTACCATTGATGTTTAAATGGTTCACTTTTTTAAAATCATTGTCCATTAGGGAAATATTAACTCACAAATAATTTGTTAACAATCTAGCAAAATTAAATTTCTACATTTGAACCAGAATCACAGACATATAACTTATTGAAAAGTCATTTTAAAGTGATTCTATGACCTGAAATTTTAACTTAAACATCAAGATCAATGAAATGAAAGAAATTCTAAATTCTAAGTGCAAATGACCACCCCCCTGAAGTCCCGAAAGAGGGTCAAAAGACCCTTAGTCCAAACGGACAATTCTGATGGCTCCAATTAGCATCCTTTCATTTGTAAATGTGGCTATTGCCTTAGGAATCAGCAGGGGACAAACCCCCTCCTTCTGCTTAACAATATGAGACATACAAACATCTTTCTTTGTTGTAAAAACAAAACGTATAGACAACGTTGTCGACACGATGTTGTCGTCAACATCGTCGTCAACACTGTCAACATCTTCGTCGACATCGTCGTCAACGTAGGTGCAGAGTTTTGGGCCAAAGGGGAGATATGTAAGGGCACAGTTTTGGGCCAAATGGGGGATATCTAGGGGTACAGTTTTGGGCCAAAGGGGAGATATGTAGGGGCACAGTTTTGGGCCAAATGGGGGATATCTAGGGGTACAGTTTTGGGCCAAAGGGGAGATATGTAGGGGCACAGTTTTGGGCCAAATGGGGGATATCTAGGGGTACAGTTTTGGGCCAAAGGGGAGATATGTAGGGGCACAGTTTTGGGCCAAATGGGGGATATCTAGGGGTACAGTTTTGGGCCAAAGGGGAGATATGTAGGGGCACAGTTTTGGGCCAAATGGGGGATATC
>NW_013953197.1:151195-159593 GCF_001266775.1 Austrofundulus limnaeus
ATGTAAAATTTTGCTTCCACTTCACAATTGTATACCACTTTGTGTTGGTCTTTCACATTAAATTCCAGTGAAATATATTTATGTTTGTGGTTGGAATGTGACAAAATATGGAAAAGTTCAAGGGGTATGAATACTTTTGCAAACCACTGTATATAAAATATGACATAATCCTCAGTGGAAATAGTCCAGGAAACGCTGCGGGCTTTCCTGGGACATGTTGGCCTGAGCCGAGTTGACCCTCCATCACAGAGAGGAAAAAGGCAGTGCTGTCAATCAGACGATACGACCCGCCCTGCTCTGTTCTGATTGGGTAAAACTTTGACTGTGGTTCTCTTTATTGGGTGAAAGAACCGTCAGTTTAATCCCTAGACAGCTTTAACAAGTTTCTTTATCTCCCGTTCATTTTTACAATGACGAACACATGTGAAGGAAAACTTTAATCCAGGTTTTTGTTTCTTGGTTGTCCACCGGACAACTGGGAGGCGGGATCTGGTTGTCCGAAACAAAAATAGGTTGTCTCGGACAAACTAAACAATGATTGCATCAACCCCTGTTTTACGTTGATTTAAAAAAAAACTTAATTCCGAAGGTATGGCAGCTTTTATTTAGCCGTGGCGGTGCGCCACCATCATTTACATGTAGGGGAATCCCTGACACTTATATTATGCTTAAATATGGGGAGCAGAGTTAAGTATTTCATTCAGAAAGAAAGATTAACCCAAAGTAAGCAACTCATGTTCAAAAATAAGTCCAAAAAACCACAACCCACGACTCATGGAGTTTACAAGCGACTTTAGAAAAAAAAGAAGCCCTAAGTCACTTATAATAAGCAGACCTGGAAACACTGAAGACGACTTGTTTACACATGCTAACTTTGCTAATACCTCTGTTAAACATGGGAATAATAACTATAAACAAACCTAGTAACATGATGGTTTTATTCATTTATGATTATTTCAAAAAATAGCAGAAATTAAAATATTTCATTAGCATTTTATGTATTTATTTATTTTTGCATTTAAACTGATGTCTGGAAGTCATCTGGGGAACCTCACTTGATGTTTTGTGACCCACAAAGAGGGAACCACTACACTAGATGAAATATTAATATTCTGCACAGAAAATATTCTCATGTTGACTCTGAGGACTGTTCCATTGGTCAGCTGGGTTTTTAGTGCTTTAGATTTAGGGGACTTAAATATTAAAGTTAGTGCTTCAGGTTTAGTGCAACTAATTTTTAGATTAGTGCTGCCCACCATCAGCTCTGTCTTGTCCTGTAAATCACAAAGCTTTATGTCAGATGAGCAACATCAGCTTCATCTGCAGCTGTTTGAAGGAGCAGCTCTTTTACACACAAATGTTGTGTCCATTAAAATGTCTTTATTTATTTTCCTCTGASTTTACATGACTGCATGTCTCTGATTCTCCATGAAGCTGAAGACACACAAAGAGAGGAGGAAGCAGGGATCCATTCATTTCCTGAGGGATGATTTCTCCTGTTTCTCTCTAACATCAGCCTGAAGGACACTTCCGGTGCAACTTCCCTCAGTGCGGAGTTTACAGCACAGCTCAGCGGTTAGTTATTCAGCAGCTAAAGTTTTAGCACAGAGAGTTCTGCGTGTTTTTAAAGAACAAAAAGATACAAACCTAATATATTCAGCTGATCGATGGAAACAGCATGGAGGTCTTCATGTTGCTGCTCTTTAGCGCTGATCAAACCCTCCGACTTTTCTTCTTCGTCTCCATCCAGACGCTGTTGGAGCTGCTGTCTCTTCATGTCTGTTAGCTTCTGCTCATCAACATTTYCCGAGCAGCTACAGCTCAACACAACTCTGAATTATTGAGGCTGACCAGGAGTGGACAGGGCGTTAGCTCGGAGCTAGCTGAGCAGCCTGATGCAAGGACATCACTTCCGTTAGCGGTGGGTTTTCAAAATAAGAGCTCGAACTGAATCGTTCTTCAGTAAAATATTGTTTCTCCATMCCGATGACAAGTTTATATTTTATAGATGATAAAACTAAAGCTTTGCCATCTTAACTTTGTTGATCAGCCATAAAAATCACAACAGATTTTCTTTACTCCATCTGATAAAAACTGTTGTCAGCTTTTTAAACAGTGGCAGCTGGTGGATTTTTCTCAAGGGGGGCCACAACTCCAAAATAGACATATCTCAGAAAGCAATCAAACGTACTAAGTTGTATCACGCCAGTTTATATATTAAATAAATCAAAATAATAAAACATTAACATAGTGTTTTATTTTTAGTACATACATTTTGTTCTTCTGTTAAGCAAATTTCTTCATGACTCTGGTTAAAGTCAGGGACGGTTTAACAAGATTCTTTCCTATAGAGCATGGTCAGTGCAGTGAGATGTGATGTTGTACCTGAGGAAAGTCTGGACTGTCTTCAGTGTTGAGAAGCTCCTCTCAGATTCAGCTGTGGTCAGAGGAGATGTGATGAMYATCTTCAGCAGACTCACAGTCTCTGAAGGTGTCCTGCAGATTGTTCTCCATGAAGAGCAGCTGGGACAGAGCCACAGCACCACTGCAGCTCCAGAACTAGATCAGACTTCTTGGTCCTGTTCACCAATGGGTGAACCTCCATAGTCTCCAGTGCTGCTTTAGAGAACTGTCCTGCAGGAACCTGTCTGCAGAACTGTAGRTWTGATCAGATGCATGTGAATGTCTCAAGATGGTGTCACAAACCTAAAACAATAAATGCTCAAATTTAATTCAATACAGAGATGGCTACAAGTGAGCTTTCTAATCCCCAATTTAAACTACTTGCAGTCCGACCTCCACAGCAAATACGCACCCATTAAAATCAATGAGAGGACCCTCTGACCACCATCAGTAGACAAGGCGGGTAAGCCCAAGGACACACTGACTGAGTCGACTGGACGGGGATCAAACCGGCGACGTTCCGGTTCAAGGATGACTCCCCTAACCACTCTACCACAGCCACCCACAAACAAACCAGCATTTATTAGAGACTTTCTGACTTTTCCAAACACAAAATTATTTTTAATTGCACTGTAAGAGTATGCTACATAGAAATGAATATGCAACATTGAACATTTTACTTATTTAGCCCAAATTAGGAGTTTTACTGATTTGTCATACAGTAGAATAAAGTAGAAACTGAATGAATGCATTTTCAACAGTTGATGTACATGTTGTTCAGGACATCTTGTTAGAAAAGGTAACAAACCAACATAAAAAAGAAAAAATAAGTAGGTCCTCTGGACGAGTGCTTCTTTAATAAAACATTTTGTCTCTCCTCCAAGAGACTTCTTCAGTCTGAAGAGTTTCATGTGAACTCAGCCTTATAAGCACTGCCTCCACATGGTGGGTAAACAGGTTATTCACATACAAAAAGGACCATCAGAACCAGTCCAGAGGACAAACTTAACTTTTTTCTTTTTGATTTTTCTACCTGGATTACTGAGATGCATCAGGAAGATACAAACAAACATGTTGTTACTCTACTAGTTTCTACTATGATTTTGAATCTTAAGATATGGCAATGTGGTATGGCAATTACAGTTAGTGATTGGGWATTGGAGGTTTTAGACATACTCCTTATTTTTATTTTTGTCTTTCTTTTTTTTTTTACAGCTGGCCAGAGTCAGAAGAACAGCTGTCCCTCTAATCCCTCTAACATTCAGGGTGAGGTTGTCTTTGCTCCAGAGACTGTTGGTATGCCTATATTACATGATATTTTAGCTCATCTAAGCAGCTTCTATGTACTATACTTTATTAAAATGTAAAAAAAATCCATTTTTAAAGAGTGTTTTCTGAAAGAACTCCAGAGCTCCTGAATGATGCTGCAGGTGAACCATCACTARCAAAAGCTCCTCTGTCCTCCTCAAACTGGAGCACAAGAAAAAGTCTATCTTCAGAGAGCTGGGAAGCAGAAAGACCCCGTCTGGTGAACACCACGGCAGCTCAGCAAAGTGTGTCAACACACTTATGCCAACAATGTGCAAGTAATCCAGCTGCAATTCGCTGTCGTGATTGCCTGCCACGRCCCTTCTTATGTGACAAARGTGATGTGATGATGCACACCAGAGATGTCCTTCACAACAGAGAAACACTCACAGCCGGATTCTTCCAGCCATTGCCTCCAACTACCTATGTTCTAAACACAACTCTTTGCCATGAAGGTAAGTTCAAGGTATTAAGTAACCTTATTACTGTTTAAACACCACAGAGCCTTTCTTCTGAGTGTTAAGGTTCTACTTTGTTTTTAATGATCTTGTTKTACATGGTTCTACATAGCTTAGTTCCAGTGTTTTGATACAGTTTAGGTGAATTCATATTTTAAATGTGTTAACTTCTTTATAACGATTTGTACCTGTGGAGACCCGAGTTCGAATCTGTGGTTGTCCATCGGAGTGTTTGAGGATCAAACCAGGAAAGGCTGTTGTTGTGGTCACCKTCAATGGTATGAATATTTTTCTTGACTCAAAACCAAAATAAAATAAAAACCAATGATACCTAACTTTTAAATATTAACGTTTGTTACACAATACAGAGAATTGATTGTGACATAAAGTAGATCTGACACTAAAATAATCAACATTTACACTCAAGTTTGTTTTTTTGTTAGTTTAGGTCGTTATGATCTGAGCATGCCTGAGCTGGGATGTGAGGGATGTAAGGCTATTTGGACCCATGGAGTACATGGCCTAAATGTAAATGATTACTGGCCACCCTTCACTTTTCCACTCTCTATGCAACCGATGTGTTCTACACATTTGAAGAAATGAAGATGGTGGCACCAGGTCTCTCCTGTCAAGCCTTTCWGAAAGTGCTGGATAAACGAACTGTCCACTTTGGCCGTGTGAGTACTTGGGTGTACATATTCTAGGAGGCTGTCAAACTCCATCCTTGAGTGCTTATCTTCTTGAACACACCTGAATCTAATGGCTGAGGTACCACTTCAGCATGCACTCAGGTCATACGTAGTTCTGGTAATAGCCAAATTATTTGAACAAGATGTGTTGTGCCACAGACACACGTAGAACTTGAAGAGCACCTATGCTTAACGCCTGGATTTGTACACTTATGTCCTGTTTTTAAATTTATTAATTTATCTCTCATTTAAAAACAGACTGGGAAGATCTCGGCTGTCTTCCTGAAAAGTTTTTTCGAGTGGGAAGGCGTGAGATTTGAATTGGACAAAATGTTAAGGAAGGAACCCTTCAAGTGTCAAGCTTGTACCCCACTTATGCTTGCAGTTTCAGTGGATGGGAACCGCAAGCATTACCGTTTCAGGAATGCAGCGAGGTGTGGTAAAATATGTACAAACAATTCTTTGTGTAAGTGACTTTGGACCATAACACCTCATTAAATGTTTTTTTATTGCTTGTTTTTCAGATCAGAGGAACAGGCTGTATTTCAGGACCTCTTCATAGCCAGGGATGAAGATGTGGGAAAATTTGTGGACCATATACACAAATCAACCAAATATGTAAGACTGTAGATTTTAAATGCATAACTGCAGTCACCTTTAAGCATTTAAGGAAAATATGCCTGACTCTTGTCACTGGTAATTTTATGCATTCTAGGTTTCTGGAAGAGGTGTTTGTGGTGGGCAATGGTCAGCAGCCAGGGAGACCTCAAAGATCCAGCAGTAAGCTGGATGAGGAGGGATTGGAGCTAGCAGTGTGCAGGCATGGGGTGCTGCTCAGTGCCCTAAACATGTATAGGGGTGAAATATTTGCATATCCGTTGTTCCTACAACAAAGGCTGGCCAACAGTCAGATCACAGTTTTTTGCATGGATGTGACATGCAAGWACTGGCCATATCTTGAAAAAGTAACAAAAAGCTGTCCTGAGCTCCAACACCTGCTTCAAATGAAGCCATTTCTCTCAGTTTTCCATGCCAAAGCCCATGACTTCAAATGTGAGGTATGGAACACTGTCTAGGCATTGAATCACCTTGTTGGAACACTTGCATACGTAGCTGCATGAACATCTTTGACTCTGTTATTTTWATTTTATCTGTGTGGATGCTTTTATTTAGGTTAAGTGGAGTGGAGCCTATCAAGATGGTTCTGGTTTGACTCTAGGAGAGGAAGTGGAGCAGTGTAATGCATTTCTCTCCAGGATTGCTGTTAAAACAAAAGCATTRGTCTAAAGCTGGTAAGAAGGCCAAATAATGCTTTCCTTGAATTATAAGTATCTAACCATTATGTGGGAAAARGATAATACTGTGGGCTTCTTTCTGTTTTCAGGACGATCAAACATGCTGACTCTTATGGCCATGCACTGGAATCAGCAAAAAAATGGACAACTTGGCCACCTCACTGACCTGTCGTWATCAGAAGGTAATGAAACTAGGGGTGCTTTTCAATGCCTATACATACTGTGTTCTGACTTTTTTATTTGGAATTGGCAATYTAGGCAACAAAAGCTCTTCAAAAGCAAAATCAGAKTCTGGASTCRTTACAAAAGGAGTTTTCAGTGACTGACAGTGAACTGAGTGACTGGGTCAGTGATGTAAAGGAGTGGGCAGAAGGTGAGCTAACACAGTGGGAAAAAAATTGCAAAAATGATTTTATGTTAATTGCATTCCTCTTCTTTATCCTCAACAGCTACAACTGGCACAACTGATCCTGACTCTTTAGCAGGCCGAATACAGGTTCTGGCTGCAAGCATCAAGAGGCGATCCCAGCGTCTTTATAAGGACATGGARGGAAACAAAGCTCGTGCCAAGATTCACCGCAAGATCAGAGAGGAAAAAAGCATCTTAACATTGGCTTTGGAAGACTACAACAAGACGGTTCCAGACACACAAGCTCTGTCTTTGGAAGAGATTCTGTCCAATGACACAACTTTGCCATGGCAGCAATCACACAGTGGTATATACACATCCACTAATAATACACTAAAAAGTTCTTTATTGTCATCATATCTGACAGATAATGTAACTTCATACTACAGTTGTTGACCTACACTCACAATTTCCAAGTGTCTTACTGGATTCATTTATGTCTTTGTCATAAAAGCATTTCAGACTCTGTCAGTCTTGCCACTAAAAGAAGGGCATTCGATGGCATCATGATGGTAAGGAGACTGCAAGAGAAGAGGATCCTTGTAGGAGAGATGGACCACCATTGGAAAGCTCTTTCATCCTTTGAAGAAACTCTAAAAGAGCTCTCCTACCTGTTTTCAAGAGGCAAATTTAAAAATATGTTTTAAGTGATGCATAAACATACCAAGAGTTACAGTTAAGGTATCTGAATTTTATATTAATGCTTATTTTTACTTGTTTTCAACTTTAAAGGTTTGTCGTGTGCCCTAACTGTCGAAGGTGTAAGAGGTCTGCAGAGCATCACCCTGAGAGAGCTGCAAAATTTGAAACAAATGAAGCTGCAGGCAAGAGAGCATTATCCACAGGCTTTGTCAGGAGCAGAGAATGTTAACTTTGACAATACTTCTGATTGCGACTTTCGTAGCGACTCAGAATCTTCTGATGATACTCCATAATCATTTATGAATGTACTGCTGAGAAAGATCTACAGTCATGTAAGAGAGTTTTTGCCTCCTTTCTGATTGAATAATATCTAAATTGGCTTGATGTTAAGATACAAAAAAAAAAAGAAGGAACAAACAACCCCAATACACAGACAAATCAGGTTTAAATGATGGTGTTTATTATTACATAGAAAAAATATAAATCTCCATTGCCCTGTGTGAAAAAGTGACTGCCCCTCAAATCAATTAACTGGTTGGACCACTCTTAGCAGCTACAACAGCAATCAATTCATTTGTGATAACTCAAGTATACTACATACTTCATCTGAAGTCAAACTGTTGACTTGCAGTCATATAGGTGCATCAGTGACGGCTGGTGGATTTTTCTCCAGGTGGGGCTACAACTCCAAAATAAACATATCTCAAAGTGCAATCACACATGTACATGTTGTTTCACATAAGTGTATTTATTAAATAAACTGAAATAATTTAAAAGCATTAAAAAATGGTATTACAATGTCATGTAGTGTTTTATTTTTTGTACATAATTTTATGAATCTCAGGCAGGAATGAACCCATGATGCAGGCAGATAAAAGGTTCCAAAAAACAAAGTAAGAAGAAATAATAAATATACTGTATTACAAGCTGAAGTCATAATTTTTCAACAAGCTAAAGTCTAAATTACAGGCTGACTTCAGGTCTGGTTTAGATCAATGGGCCTCATGCAAGAACATGTTCGTATTCTTATCCTAAATTTCTCTTACTTTTGTTCGTACAAAGGGTTCGTACGAACATGTCACGTCAGATTCAACAAACTCCATCTTCCTGAAAAGAGTGTAAATGAGCTGCGTAAATTCCACCTGGGGTGGAATACACCATATAAGGCTATGTTTCCTGCCTCAGATATAAGGA
>NW_013953197.1:159603-160975 GCF_001266775.1 Austrofundulus limnaeus
GTAAAGAAGTATTTGTACTTAGTTACTTTACAACTCTGGTATATTTTATTTTCATTTTTTTATTTATGTAGACAAACACCCCCCTCCCCCCCTGCAGTGGGTGCTTCATTAAAACAACTCACAGCATAATGAAATCAGTTACATTTCAAAATCACATCATTCTAGTAAGGCTGCCTATCCCATACAGCAAAAGTTGTCTGGGCCTCGCATCCGTAAAATGGGCCCGCCCGGTGTCTTTTTGTCCAACGGGTCAAAACTGGCCCAGATGTGGATTGCGGATCTGGATTGGATCTGGGCCGGAGGTGGGCCAGATGTGCTACCAAACTACTGCATTTGGCCCAAATGYGGCCCAGATTCAGAAWCCTCATTTCATTTTTAGATGGTTTTTGCCCAAGTCCGCCCTAGTAGGCTACAGTAAGTCGAATTTCAAAATGCGGCCCAKATCTGGTTCAAACCTGCATTACAGATATGTACAACAGGTCTAAGTAGAGCACACACAATATATCCACCCAAGTTGTTGCTTAAAAACTGTTTATTCCTGAGCAAAACAAATTCTACAATGTTAAAAAGATAAAATTGATAACAATGATGACATAAAGAACCTTGATAATATAAGAAAATCCAGTTACCAGAGGTATGCATCATAAATACCATGCTCTGCTTCTTTATGACAGTTTCAGTGTCCTTCAGCCGTTTTAAGAGTAAAAGTGTCAGATCTACCTGCCCTTGAAGCCTATAATAATGCCTGCTCCATCCAGCTGTTATTCAAATGTCTTGATGACATKAAGGATTGGGTGGCTGCAAATTTTTTAAGTTATATTGACAGAAAAATTGAAGTTATTGTGTTTAGCCCTACTTCTACTGCTGGCATCCTTCCAGTAACTTTTGGCTCTCGAGTTGTATTTCAAGTAAATCTGGGAATGATTTTAGATTCTGATTTGAAGTTTAACAAGCAGATCAACTCTTTTTGCAGGAAAAAATAATCAGTTATGACAGAAAGCCAAACTCATGCCAGTATTGACCAGACCTGACCTTGAGTAAATAATACATGCTTTTATTACTAGCTGATTAGATTATTGTAATGCACTTTGTGCTGGGATCAGTAGCTGCGTTTCCATTGCAAATCTGCGCAAAACTTTGTCGATATTCTGTTAATGTCGAAAAACACAGTTTCACAACTGCGCTGTTTCTATTAAGTAAGAAATGCTATTAAAATCATGCGTGAATATGTTTGTTCTTGTGATAAGTCATTACAAACATGGCAGTGATGGATGTAAACACATAGCATGTTGCTACCACGACACTAGTGTTCATCATCAGAGGAGACGTCGGCGTCTTTTATCGAGGCTTTCCAGAGAAGAGTCCCTACTTG
>NW_013953197.1:168166-169842 GCF_001266775.1 Austrofundulus limnaeus
ATTCAAACCAGGTGTGTTGGAGCAGAGGAGCAAGTAAAACATGCAGGGCTGCGGCCCTCCAGGACCAGGATTGCCCACCCCTGCTCCAAAGCCTCCTGTCCTTGTCTCTTCACTGCGCTGTCAGCTCCTGGAGATGCAGTCAGTTTGGTGTCTAGATCTGACATGATGCTCAGATGGAACCTTTTAGTTATTTTAGATAAAWTMAGACRCCTCCATGATGTRGACCTGCTCCRTGCRTAAAACAGAAAATGTCTCCATGTGTGAGTGTGATGCCACAGAGCCGTCTTGTGAAGCCTCGTTTAATTTTTTTTCTCCACCTCACCTGGATTATTTATTAAGTCATCTAGACTTAAAAGCTCAGGGGAGTTAACTGCAATCTGTCAAAGTGACGGACGGYCTTCAGGTTTTTCCATCACCATGTAAAAAACAAGGTGAAATATGGAAAATATCGCGTTAACGCGACCCCTGGTCCAACCATCAATCAGTTAAAGTTTTAGTGAAGTTTATTGTTTAAGTTCCAGAAGAGTCCAAACTAAGCAWACAAAGTTCCCATGAAATCATGTTTTTAGAAAAGAGAAAAAAGTTGTGCAACTATACTTTGTTCAAATTCTAACTATTTCACACCCCTTTAAAACCCATGAAAGACGGCCATCTGCTCCTAAACTGCATTCTCCAGGATGTCAGGAGTTTTTACACTTGATTGTGACAAACATGAAGATGAGCCCATGTGTATCTTATAATCTCCTCTATCTTTATCCTTTAATTGATTCAATTTGTTGTCATTTAAAAACAGGTCAAYGAATAATAATGAACTTAAATGCAAAAACCGTTAAATTTGAGGAAAGATTTAGCTTCGTGAAACGTTAAATAACGTTTATCTGAAAACGCAGACAAAAATAAAGGAACCAACACCAAATAAAACAAAACCTGAAAGTAAAACTAATGTTACATCTTGAACCATTGATTAGAATAAGTCACAATGAGGTGTTTTTAAGTCTTCATTGATTAGTTTCGTTGCACATATTCCTGTCCATGTCAGTGGAGACAGATTTGTTCATGTCGACTCTTGTCTGATGCAGATTGTGCTGTGATGATTTCCTCTTGCATGACTTTTTCTTTCTTGTTCTCCRTTCTGTCTGTCAGCATCGAGTCACTGCTGCAGGAAAAACAAACAAGCACACTTTAGATGTTTTACAGTTTTTTTTCTATCCAGCTATTTTCTTTGACAAGTTTATGCAAAGTTTCAGAGAAAGTTTGTTAAGACTCCAAATTTGAAAGCTTGGGTATTTGAAATTTAGGGATTATACAGAAGTGAAACCAAAAATCTGAAATTCAACATTTAAAAGCCAAAATTAAACATCAAAAAACCCAGATTTGAAATGCCAGATTAGACATTTTAAATCCCACCGCTCACACGTTCAATGGGAAATATGCAGAGAATTAATTTCTCCACCAGGGGATCAATAAAGCATAATTAAAACATAAAATAAAAAATGTCCTGATGCATCTCAGTAATCCAGGTAAAAAATCAAAAGGAAAAAAATTTGTATAGGTCTTCTGGACGGGTTCTTCTCTAATGAAACGTTTCGTCTCTTCTCCAAGAGACTTCTTCAGTCTGAGAGTTTCAGGCAAAATTCAGGCTTTTTCTGTTTGTGCCCCGGCACAAACAGAGCAAG
>NW_013953197.1:169864-171645 GCF_001266775.1 Austrofundulus limnaeus
TTGTTATAAAATGGGATTTTTATTCAAGATTTTTAACATGAAATTAAACTTTTTGAAATGTGTTTAARTAAAAAATGCTTTAGAAGACATGAAACATCATAGTATTGTTTTTTAATCAACATTTTATAAAGATCAGATCAGATCACTGTATTACTGTCTTTATGGGGACATTTAGATGTTACACTGGCAACAAGGCAGTACAGATCATGAACAAGAAGTAAAAACGCAAAAAATAGTATTCTTATGTACAAGAGAACGTATGTGCTTATAGAAACATACACTGACTATTGTCCAAGAATSGATGAAAACAGGGACAAGCAGTGTGATGTGATTATTGTAATTTTTTTATTTACTGCTTTGAGTTATTAGGCCTGGGCCTTTTTCATGTATTTAGATAAAATATAGTATATAGGTACATTTGTTTTCATTTATTATCCTATGTCAAAATCGTTTTGACCAATGTTTAAAATTCTGACTTACAAAATAACTGCATCKTTTATTTTAAAATAAAACAAATCCTATGAGAGGTTGTTTCTAAATATAGTGTTTATAGACAAGTTTGGCTTATTAAAGAAAATAACAGTAAATAATTTTACCTTTTGGAAAAATCCTGGGATTTTTGGGATTCTCACTGAGCTCTTTTTTGGGAGGTTAGCGCTGGGACCTGATGAAACACAATTATTTAAAATAAAGGCAGGATTGTTATAATGTTTTTGAAATGATATATTTTGACCAGCAGAAGTCACGAGGACTTCTAAAGACGTTGACCTTTAATGTGTAACAACAGGAAAATTCATACCTGGTTTAACTGATGCAGRCTGTTGTCCCTCCTGAGAAGTCCTGAAAAATCTTATAGTATTTAGAAAACAGCAACAAAACACTAAAAAGACTGGTTTTGACACATCTTTATGCAAACATTACCCTTTTTGATTCTCTGTCTCCTGTGTCTTCAGTCAATAGCCATACCCACAACAAAAGTGACAAAACAAACAGACAAAAACATCATTTTAGGAAAACATTTAAAAATTTTTGGAAAGTCTTAATTTATATAATGTATCCTAAACCACACAATGTTTATAGTGAGATGGCAAACACTGGGACTGATCTCTTTTTGACTACAAATGTTTTGCTTCAGGACATGAGTAGCATGTGCACTGTACCGTTTCAAACTTATTTTGTGCGCATGGTGAAGCCCGGCTCTTTCAGGTCAAAGATCAGCCAAGGTAACGCTGAGGTTGCTATAAAAACACCATTGGAATTGTGCAAATTTGACGTTTACATGTGTTGTAAATGTCATGACAATCCGTCCACACGTTTTTGAGTTACGCTGTCCACAGACAGACATACGCGACCGAAAACATTACCTCCTCGGCGGAGGTAACAATTACATTARATTTACTATATCTTGCCAATTTATTGGTTTCTGTCACTTCTTAGCTTAACATTAATTTTATTTCTCCCTGAACCCTTATTTTCATAATCATGTACCTGCAATAACATGTCATCATATTCATTGGTCAATAAATAATTGGACTTGGTTAGTCTGTGTCTTAGTAAAATTAATGGGATTTGTCTAACGACAAGAACACACGTTAATTACATCAAGACTAATAAATCACTGACTTATTGAATTTCTGCTTTAAAAAGGAAGTGGTTCCCTGATTTTTAATTATTACCGCTAAATTATAATTTTATGATACAGCAGGTAAAATAAGTATTGAACACGTCACCATTTTTCTCAGTAAATATATTACTAGAGGTGCTAATGACATGAAATTTTC
>NW_013953197.1:178345-181493 GCF_001266775.1 Austrofundulus limnaeus
CTCCTAAATCACTCGTACGCACAACTTAAGAACAGATCTGTGCGTACGAACGGTTCTTGCATGAGGCCCAGTGAATTCTATTGAGCTCCCTAAATGTTGKGAACTGATGACATGAAAACAACAAGGACAGGCCGTTATGTTTTGAAAAGCAAAAAATAAAATGTAGCCTMCAATCTGTGCACAGATGATGTATTTGCTGCTTTTGTTTTTTCACCATTTTGTAGCTCTGGTGAGCGTGAAATTTTTATCATTTCCTCCTGAAGTGAGGGGGATTTTTCCAGAGTTGTTGTGATATTAGGTGACTTTTTTTTTATCTTGAAAACATACAAGCAGGTTTTTAACGACTCTCAGTTCTGCCGTCTGCACTCCTAAAATTCTCAACTTGTAATTGTTTTCACAGGTGTAAGAAACACGTCCTGCAAATTTCATCCACTTCCTTGTAGAATTAGATTTTTAAGGGCCGAAAGAAARATCCAACTTTTAGATGCTGCTTCCTCCTGTAAGAAGCTGAGCAAGCATCTTTCCCAGAAGTCACTCCTGGCTCTGCCTGCAGAGCAGCATCCAGGCGGTGCTATCTGCTAACAGTGGCTAACAACCAGTTGGGTAAACACCAGCACCAAACATTAGAACTAACATTAGCTGGCATTTAATACAGTATAGTAATATTCAATTCCCAAAATACAAAAAAAGAAAATGTTCATCTTACTTGTGAAGGTATCCCCAAGCCCTGATGTCAAATGTGATTTGGACAAAAAGCTGCAGAGTGCTGAGGCTTTTTCTCCTGTTTTGGTTTAACCAMGTGGGACCAATGATGAATTTTCATGTATGTAATTAAAGAAATTTATTGGGGTTTGTTTACTTACTGATTTATAAAAGCTCCACACATTTTGTAGTTTTTCTCTTAGGAGAATAATGCTATTTTTTTTTATAAACTATTGTGTGATTATTTCTGTGATTAAAATGAACAGACTGGTCTGGATGGCTAGACGATGTGGTCACCCAGAGCAGGAAGTATATAAGTGGCTGCTTGAACACACAGATACTGAATGTAAAAGAAACACTAGCWGGAAAGGAATTGTGTTGGGAGGATATGACCCCGGAGCAGGAAAGTGTGTGCCCCCCCAGTGATGTCAAAATAGTAGGTGGGTTCATTTGTTAAATTAGCTTCTTGTCACATTGAGTAATTTTCCCTTTTTGACTGTGTGAAGACTTTTCTTTTAGTAATAAAAACATTTTTTTTCAAAGCTTAAATCTTGAAGAAAAATATAACGTGTTCAGTAATTCTGCAACTGTTGTTTTACCTGGTCGCTGGAGGAAACTGTTGTCTTCTCAGGCGGCTCTTTCCCCTGGCTTGAATCTAATCCAGTACAATCATGTCATTTTAAGATTAGAATCACTTTATTACATTTATCATGTTTTRGTACATATTAAATATTTGTATGTGTTTAAAGTTTGCTTGTACTATATAAAAATGTAAAGCAGTAAAGATTTGTTCGGACCAACAGAAGTGGTCATAAATCCAACAGCAGGATTGTTCAAACCTGTGTTACTGGAGGTATTATTGTCTGGTTTTAAGATCCCAATCCTGCAAAGAGATACAGTTATAAATGCAAACTAATAATTAATGAAAACTGCAAAAAATGCTTTTCTTGCATTTCATATCATTTTTAACATGATATTGTGATTATAGTGAAGTATGAGTTGCATGAGTGAAACAGGCAAACTAAAACGTATACAGCAAAACCACTACAGCTTCTATGAAAAAGCTTCTATAGAATACAGGCCCTGGCAAAWCTGATGGAATCACCGGCCTCAGAGGATGTTCATTCAGTTGTTTAATTTTGTAGAAAAGAAGCAGATCACAGACATGACACAAAACTAATGTCATTTCAAATGGCAACTTTCTGGCTTTAAGAAACACTGAAAGAAATCAAGAAAAAAAGGTGGTAATGAGGATAACAGAAAATAGCCATCTCATGGCATAAAACAAATCTTAGGAAGTCTCCTGGCCTGGATGTCATCTGTGGATGCACTCTGAGATATTGTCCATTAGCTAAGTGGAGTTTTTCTGGTATTTTAAATGTGCAGTAAATGTTCCCTCATTTTGGAAAAGCTCAACAATTATTCCCATTCCACATGACCACTGGAAATAAATTGTTGCTATTTTTGTTTGGATATTGCTTGTGGTATTCTTCAGGGGTTTGTTTTAGGCCCTAAGCCGTTTATTTTATACAATAATGACATTTTCAATGTTTCCAAAATATTAAAAATGGTGCTMTTTGATGATAAGTGCTTTAATTCTGGTGACAGTTTGCAGGATTTGTTAGATGAAATGGCGACTGTTAGTTTTTATGTTAGCTTCATTGATCTCCTGATGGGGAAAATAGTTCTCTGCATTTTACCCATCGCACATGTGAGCACACTCATGGTTAAGGGCCTTGCTCAAGGGCCCAGAGTGGGGCTAATGGGTCTGGGGAGTTGAGCCTGTGAACCTCCAGTCACAGGCTCACCTTCTCTAACTTCTGCACCACTACMTCTGTACTAAAATCAAATTAGAAAAAAATTATCACTAAATAAAATTAAAGTAATGTTTGGAAGTAGTATGTCAAATAATCAAGTAAAGATTCAAATGAATGGAAATGAATTTCAGATTTCGTGGGGTAATTGTGGATGGGAGATTTAGTTGAAAAGCATAAAATAATCATGTCCATTCTAGAGCATCAAGAAGCTTCGCAGAACTGAATATAAAACCAAGCAGGTATTAGATCAGACATCACCTCATATCCTCTATTAGTTCGCTAGTTTCCCCTTATTTAAGTTACTGTGTGGAAATCTGGGGCTACACCCATAATTGTACAATTCCTAMTTTGAAAATTTACTCAAAATACTCAAGATTCATTTTTTCAGATTGGAAGTTACAGTTTAAAGTTATTGTGTGTTATGATTGGTGTGGAACCCAAAATGCAGGCAGACACGAGGACTTGAATGCAGAACAAAACTGATTTAATGAAACAAAAAGGCTGGCGTGGCAGCTAAAACACAAAAGAAAACATGGACAGAGACGAGGCATGAAAAAGCATTGGGCCTCATGCAAGAACATGTTCGTATTCTTATCCTAAATTTCTCTTACTTTTGTTCGTACAAAGGG
>NW_013953197.1:183396-184744 GCF_001266775.1 Austrofundulus limnaeus
AAACAAGGTTGTACTTCTTCCCACTCCTTTTTGACATGTGAGCTAAAGAGATACCTGTGTACTTTTTACATTTTTTTTTCATTTTATTTTTCCCTGTAGGTTCTTTACTTTTGCTCGTCTCTTTTTTTTCTTTTTCTTTTTTTGCTGAATTTGATGATAAAGATAAAGTCTTGAAACAAGTGAGTGATTTGTTAGCTATGGAAGCTAAATAGTGAAGAGGATGTTATAAAATGTCAGTCAAATTAAGGAGGATGAGTATGGATGTAAAAACAAAACTGGCAGTCAGTATTACCTGCGTTCCTCCTCATCCAGCAGTGTCCTGTAGCAGCTGATCTCCATATCCAGCTCCATCTTGACACAGAGCAAGTTCTGGTACTTGCAGAGTTGGTTGGCCATGTCTCCCTTCATCTGGTTTATTTTGGAGTCCAGACTGTCCTTCTCATGTTTGTGATTGTCCTCCATGGTCTTTATCTACATTGACAGAAAGATTAAACAAGTTTTTTGTGTTCAGAGGAGATTCAGAGATACTCGTTACGTACTGTGCTTTGGAGTGAGCTGATCTCAGAGGTGAAGTTCTGGATTTGGCTTTTTAACTCTGTGATTTCCTGCTGGGCTTTTGTCAACTCGTCACGATTTTTATTAGCTGTCCTGCGCTGTTCCTCAATCTGCAAAAGCAAAGGTCAGGTGATAGTTAAGACAACAGAAAATATCAGAGATCTAAATGAAATACACTACATGAAACAAGGTAATGCTTTTCAATGAAAACTGGCTCTCAAATATTTCACCTGGTAAAATAAAGGCCAAAAAAACAAGTAAATAAATAAAACATGCATGCTGCTTTTATATATATTTTGTATATTTTTGTATTTTTATTGTAAACAAATATCCAATGTTATGTTATTCTTTTTGTATGTGTAAATTTAGTGGATGTTTTTCCTCCACTCATCTTGGCACATCCTGTTTTTATCTAAATACCTTGTATTCAGTTTTGTTGTTGTGAATTTATTTAGTCATTTAAGTTATTAGATGGATTTTGTTGCTGCAGTCTGGATTTAGAAACAACAAAGTCAGAGATTATYCCATCCCACAAATCATTTTAAATGGACAACAACAGGATGATGATGTTGATGTACTTTTCCTTTCAGAGGTCTGCATTTTAATACAGTTGATTTAAGACTGGTTTATACTTCCACAAAATGTTACACAGAATATCAGTGATATTGTCATTTTGGACATATTTTTCCTACTGGGTGTTCAGAGTTGTGTAGATCAGGGGTTCTTAACCTTTTTGACCTCGAGGCCCAATTTGTTGAACATAAAGTGACACAAGGCCCAGTCAGACATTACC
>NW_013953197.1:184789-186585 GCF_001266775.1 Austrofundulus limnaeus
ATTAGTGACAAACTTTGGTGGTTTTTTGACAGGTTGCCTTCATTTTTGCTTCTACTTTTAATTTAAAATAAGTTTCCATTCTCAGCAGGTTTCTAAGGTTCTTCTTCTACGTATTAAAAAAGTTGTTAAACATCTGAGTGGTGCACTACTGCTACTAGTGGTGAGAAAGTGTATTGCAACTTATTCAAAATCAATGCGGCCCCGTGGCCCTCTGTGGCCCAAAGTTAAAAACCATTGTTCTTTTGAGGCCCTAAAGGTGGCGCTCTTGTGGGCCACGGCCCATAGGTTAAGAATCTCTGGTGTAGATCACACAAGGGATAAATCTTCATAATCCCTCCCACAGCACTCCCAGTGTAGCATTTAGCTAAACATGCAAACAATCACAGTGACAGCAGTATAGATAGTTTTTTTAACTTCAGGATGTGTTAGACATTTGAAGAGAGACTTATGTTGTTGGATAAGGAACTGGAGAAAACTCTACACTGTAATCCCAAACAGTTGTACTAGCTCATAACTAATAAGGTCACAACAGTCAAATGTCATTATGAAGTTGACCAAACTATAAAGTTTTGAGTTCTGTTGAGATTTTTGGCACTTTAACTGAATAGGGCTCAATATTTTACAGCTAATTTGTGTGGAACGCTCAAAAGGTTTAGGAACCATACAGTATTGTCATGACGTTCTGGTGGGTGGGTGGGTCTTTTCTCTCCCTCAGGTAAGATGAGTCAGCTGTCTTGAATTTGCCTTGATGTGGAGAAGTTTTGGTCAGCCTGTGAGGATATGGAAGATGGTTCAAACCACTACCTCAGGTTTTTTCATTAGTCTTATTGCCCTCTTTTTCTTAAGCGCCATCTTATCATCAGCCCTGATTTGGTAAGTTTATTTTTTAAAAACTGAATTTCGATAAATAGTCTTAAATTTGGAGCTGGCAGACATGTCACAGTTACATGATAAAGATTGCAGGAAGTAATCGAAACATGTCAAGGTAGTAACACACAGCACTGGTCCGATTAAAAAAAAGATTTTTACTAGTCGTCAGGCACGAGCTCAACTCAGAGTTCATTTACCTAACTCCAGGGTTCCTGTGGGTCTTTAAAAGGTCTTAGGTTTGATTTGAAAGATTTAAGRTCTTAAAAAATCTTCAATTTACTGAAAATGTAGCTTTAGGTATTAAATTTGAGGGTATTTTTAAGTACTGATTGATAAAAAGGAGATCGATGAAAATAAAGTTTGTCTCTGTTTACAGCGGATATGTAGTTTCACTTTGTTTTAGAAGTAAGCAAAAGAAAATAGTCCAACTTCTCTCCCTACACGCTGCAGAACAGATGTGCAACGATAAACAAAAACGGTAATAATTTTTTTGTCAAAACACCAAATTGCCCAAAATCATGTCTGCAATAGTTCTTTGAGGGATGTGGCACATTTTACATAATATAAACGCATTTCTTGGCCATGTGAGATGTCTTAAAACTTATTTGTTGAGGTCTTAAAAAGTCTTAAAAGTCACTTTAATTGTTTAGGAACCCTGTAACTCAGACCAGCTGTTCTGGAATTGAAAACTCTAGAGTTTCACTTCGCAAAGTATGTCAACTCAGAGTTCAGGGTTTGTTGAACCTTCTTTCTGGACTGTTTAGGAAGTTTACTGTTTATTCTGCAAACTGACATGTAGAAATTATAAATTAAAAGGTAAGTCTAAATTCCACTAAACAAAAAGTATGTTAAAGGCACAGTGTGTAGGATTTTGTCAATTCTTTTAGCCAAAATTGAGATAATCACTAATGACAATAATAAAAAAC
>NW_013953197.1:187055-188369 GCF_001266775.1 Austrofundulus limnaeus
TCACTAGCCCTGAAGCTGCTGGTAGACATCGCGGTTGGAATTATCAAAGGTTTTTGACACCTGAGAGACACCGTAGCAACTACTTTGTGTTTGGAGGGGGCTGGGGGTGGGGGGAGGACCAGGGAGGATGATTCAACCACTCAACCACTAGATGTCGCTGAATACAACAAATCCTACACACTGTGCCTTTAACAGACCAGTGTGAAACTAACATAAGATACAAGCTTATGTAAAGACAAGTGGTTAAACATGTAGTAGCTAAGTTGTAGTCTAAGTCCAAAGTGCTAAGTGACAGTAAGGTCTAGACATCATCAGGATTATTTGTGTCCTTGAGGGACTGAACTCATTCTTGTGTTTGTGTTTTGTAGTCAGCAGATGGTCCAGACCTCACTGACACTCCGGTGGCTCTTCTGACAGTCGTCACAGATGACACAACTGATGCAGCCCTGAGAACATCTGTATTGTCGTGGAGGATGAAATACTTGTGAATGATCCCACAAATCTGGCTGACTCATTTCTCCTGCTCTTTGGATACATCTTTGCACTAGACCTACAGTAGCCAAAGAATGATAAGCTTACATTCACAGTTRTCCAAAAAGTTGTGATGGGTCTTGAGGACAACAAACCACTGAAAGGGCGTCTCCTGATGCTGAAGAATTTGTTCAATGACTGAGTCACTCAGAATGGACAATTTGTTAAAGTGATTATTGAGAGAGTTTTATTTTCCCTTCTAACTCAGATTTAATACATTGGTTGTTAATAGATAAATATCACAACATTGGCGTATTGCTCAAAGTTTATGCACTGAATAACTTGTGTGAAACAACTGTTCAGTTCGTGCACTTTACATGTTTAATGTTACCTGATGTTGAAAGTTGAAGTACGGCACAGTAGTAACAAGTACTTTATTTGAATGTTTTTTTAAGTTGCAGTAAGTGCCAAAATGCTTATAAACAGTGTTAAATGGATACACATTCAAATATTTGTCATTTTTAAGGTTTGGATTATACTTGTAACCTTGAATTTTATCATGAATCCTTTGTTGAGTTTTTATCATAAGGTGCTGGAGTCATCTCCTTTTCTGTTTGTTTTAATTTATGACAAGCACTTTGTTTTGACTGTGCTACTTTGATTTGTTCCTTTTTAAAAATCACATTGTACTGAATAAAAAAAGTTGTAAAATTGTCACTGTGGTGTCACTTCAGTATTTCARTATTGGGTTAATTTTGAGTGCATTTCCCCCAGATTATGAGTTGAGGAACATAGAAAAATCTGAGTGTATTTCCAGCATTATATGAGTTGAAAATATTAAAA
>NW_013953197.1:189145-194702 GCF_001266775.1 Austrofundulus limnaeus
TATGCTTTAGAGAAAAGCTGCTTGTGTTTGTTGACTTCTGATCTGTTTTAAATCATGACTGTTATACAGGCTAACTCCAGTACCTTCCGATCTGACAGAGTAACAGTTGTAAGATAACAAACCTTTGACAAATGTGTGGTTATATGTTTGCACAAAGTGCATAGTCACATGTCTGTTTAACTGGTAAATTACAAAAGTAATTGATGCTGGTTCCTAAAATCTCCCAGTTAGATGTAAAGCATGAGTGTGATAAACATAAACAAATCAGATAAAATACATTTGCTAATAATATAAAATGTATCGGTGTAACCTGGTGCTTGTATAACTCCTCAGCCTTAGTGATGTTTCCTTTAGCAATGTCTTCATATTGTTTCCTGATCTTGTCCAGCACCACTGCCAGTTCTGATTTGGAATTGTCCACCTGGTCAGAGCCTTTCGTCACCTTCATCTGTACTGTCCTCTTCAGCTCAACAACCTCCTGAACAAACATAGTGAGGGAGATTACAGATATATGTGATTGTAGAGGAAATAATGTACATTTGTCTGCAGGAACTAGAAAATATACTGGGATTAATGTTGTGTTTGTGTGTTACTGATAAAGCACCTATAAACCTTTAAAAACAAGCTGGAAATAAACAGTGGTTCTTTGATCGGCAGGTCGGTGTAAAATACATTTTATCTTTAAAATAGATTAAATTATTTTAGGAGGAACAGTTATTTTATTCCTGAGATAAAATTATCTATGGGCATAAAATAGAAATGCTATAAACTGTTTCATAGTGGCTGGAAAAAAATTCAGAAACTCATCAGTTTTCGTACTGTAAACAGCTATAAAAAGACTAAATGACCCAGTTATGAAGGAATGTTCTAAAAATTTATTCCAACAACAATTCATCTAATTGCTACAAAGCCACAAACTTCCACAACTCTTTCTACATCATATTTATGCAACTCACATTCGGCTACATTTTGTTTAAAATTATTAAAAGAGAAAATAAACAGTTTTTTAATCAGTTCTACAAAAAAACAGCATTGTCTCTGCCTGCCTTTATATAGAAACAAATATTCATGAGTTTGTGCCTCTATTTTGGAACATAGTTACAATAATGAAATGAGATATGCATTTGTAAGATGATTAAAAAGACTTAAATAGAGATGCAAAGGAGAAAACTTTAAAAAATAGGAAATGTTTGTGCAACTACTGAAGCTGGGAAGTGGATAAGAGAGGTTCAAAATAGTTTTATTTAAAAACAACATAATTTAGTTCTGGTTTAAAGACTCTTTCACAAGGCGCTTTAAAAAAACCTCAGTTTTGTGTTTGTATAGATAGAATTTGCATAAGCATTAGTTTCACCATGAATTAAATAATAAACTTTTATTAAAGGGCAACAACTGAGCAAAAAAAGTACCTTATCRTGAAGTTTTTGTTGAAACTTGATCTTTTTCTGCAATTCCTCAGTTTCACTCTTCAATTTCTGCTTTTCTGCTTCCAGTTCCTGCAACAGTTTATACAGTATATACATTTACAGTAAAAAGAAAAAGCTCACCGTTGATGAGGAACATTTACCAAGGACACAGTAATAACTAGACATGGGTTTTTATGATGTAAAAACAAGTGTGCTTTGCCTTGTAGCATGTCATAGCCTGCAGCAATGGACTTGCAGAATGAACTGTGACCAAATTCAAACATGTTTTCTACACCATCTTGTGCCTGTCAAGTCAGCAGGTGTCTCTAATAAGGGTAACTGTGTGACAATATGAATTTTGTAGAGATTTATCTGTTAAAGTTGCTTTAGCTGGGTTTTGAATGCTGCTCTCCCACATGAAAATCCATGGCACAGATCATTAGACCATTGGAGCTGTAGCCGAGGGTGGTGCCAGGGGTTGGTTTGTATGTGTGCAGAAAGTGGTCACATTGCTAATACAATTATTGACACTAAACTGTATAATATTACAACAATAGAGCAGTATGAAGACAACATTATAGTAAAACATCAAAATACAATATTAGTATTGTAACCACTGAACTATTGAGATCAAATAATATTAAACTATGGTTCAGTACTGAGTAGATACAGCAGGCGGCAGTATTGGACCAATGCAAGGTTCTATTGACTCCCATTACAAATTATTAAACATTAATATTTCAAAAACTATAAGTTGTACAGGCACCAAAAGGCATAGCCATCATTTGGCACAAGAGCTTTACAGATATAAATTACAATAGCAGCTCTAGGACAAAGTATGCAGGAGGAGAAGCGTGCCAAAGTGGAGATGACTTGGATGGGAAACGAATCACAATCACAACTGATAAATACACAGCATTCAGTGTGGGAAAATTTACTCATCACATCAAAGTTCAGTCTGACATTAAAATAGAATAAATTTTTTTAGATTCAAAAGCTGTGTTTCCATCCAGTTTTAATGCAAATTTTGAGCAAACTTGTCGCAAAAAGAAAAAAAAGAAATGCAAATCAGGCATGTTTCCATCTACTGGCGAATTAACCAGGTTAAACAAAGTGTAAATACATCAGGTGTTGACGTTCTTTAGGGCTGTAGTAAACAGGAAGTAAAGTCACAAACTTGCAGGGTCCACACATCTCATGGAGAGAAGTTATCAGGAATGTGTTGCTATCTGGCAAGTTGTAATTATTGGAGGGCTGTAACAGAGTGGTTAGGAGAGTTGTTCTGAAACAGTAGGTTGTCAGTTTGATCCCCAGTTCCATCTATCTCAGCTGTTGTGTCTTGGGCAAGACACTGTGTATGAATGTGATTGAAAGCACTGATTAGTCTCCACAGTTGACTTATACAAGTTAGAATGATGTGTGAATGGATAAATGAGGACACAGGTTGTAGTGTGAAGTGCTTTGAGTATCCTAGTTGGATAGAAAGGTGCTATATAAGTACAGTCCATTTACCATTTCATTATTCTGTCATGTCAACTAGTATGGACCATGTTACATGCTGTGCAGATATGCAAAGAAATAAATGTAATCATGTTCCACTTCATTTTTCCAGGAATATCTGAAAAGATGCCGACAGTGGGAGAAGGGCCTATAGCAGCAGCCTGTACCACTACTGGACACCAGGAACAGTTGATCAATTGTAAATATTCACTACATCAGAAATTATTCAGCAAGTGTGTTTCCATCTCCCCTTTAATTAACTCACGTTTGGAAAATCCAAAAATCACCTCAAGCAAGTACAAGGGCATAACTTTAGGTCTACCATTGAGGGGTTATGCTTGAAAACCCTGCATGTCATTTTCAGAAATTGTACTTAAATATACATATATGACATTGTACATTTTTAAATGAAGTCAAAGTTACGTAAAAAATGCAAGTTGCATCTGTCTACTAAACCAGTTAATCGCACACTATTGTGATTCGTTTCCCATCCAAGTCATCTCCACTTCGCCATGCTTCTCCTCCTGCATACTTTGTCCTAGAGCTGCCATTGTAATTTATATCTGTAAAGCTCCTGTGCCAAATGATGGCTATGCCTTTTGGTGCCTGTACAACTTATAGTTTTTGAAATATTTATGTTTAATAAATTATAATGGGAGTCAATGGACCTTGAATTGGTCCAATACTGCCCCCTGCTGTATCTACTCAGTATGGAACTGCACCATAGTTTAATAATTATATTTAATCTCAATTATTGCAGTGATTACAATATTGATATATATATAATTTGATGTATTACTATATTATTGTCTTATAAGCATAAACATCTTATATAATATTGTTCTACTGTTGTAATATTATGTAGTTCTTTGTCAACGATCGTCATTGGCAATGTTGCCTCTATCTACACACATAGAAAAAAAAACACTGGGATTGTACTTTCTCCTGGCACCAATGGTCTTGTGATTAATGCCATAGCCTTTCATGTGGGAGACCAGGGTTCAAATCCCAGCTACAATAAATTTAACAAAAAATTTATTCTAACTTCATATTTTCACACAATTACCCTCATTACAAACACCGGCTGACAGCCACAAGCTGGTACTTGATTAGATAACACACTTGAACTTGGTCAGTTCATTCTGCAAGTCCATTGCTGCAGGCAATGACATGCTACAAGGCAATGCACACTTGTTTTTACATCGTAAAAACCCATGTCTAGTTTCTATTGTGTTTGAGCAAATGATGCCATTTTATTGGTGGGCTTATATTGACTGGATCAAATTTTTGTGGGGGTCATAACCCCCCTAAACCCCCTGCAAATTATGCCTTTGAGCGAGTATAAAATCTTTTTGCAAAGCTGTTTTGTATTTTACCAATACAAATGAGACACTTCAAAACACACATAAAACATGTTGATGGAAGTACAGCTATAGTTCACTGTGGAAATGTCCCTATATCTAACTACATTCACCCTCCTAACACCAACTAGTTTATGCTTCTTTGTCAGCTGTTTTCAAGAGCTTCTAAACAAATGAAGAGAATGTCATGAAATATTTAACAATCACATATTTGTCTCATCATCTCAATTCTCTCTTACATTTGTTCTCCTTTTCATTGTGCTTTTTCATTTTCATTGTAAAATAGCACAGAATGAACAAAGACCTATTGTCTGTAGATTACAGAAATGGGTAACTCCTAGATACAGCTGTACACATACAACTCCTTCRGAAAATGAGCCCATTTTTCAAACCTTATGGTGAAGATCTCGAAGAGTTCTGCAGCTAGAAAATCGTGTTTTTTAACAAGTAACATAAATGCACTAAATTTTGAAAGATTGATCTTTGTTTTTTTTATCATAATAAAAATCTGGCAGGAATTATCTTCATTATTTCCTTTTAGCCAAAGTTTTAGGAGCAGTGATCCAGAGTGTTTTATTTTAACAGAATRCTCCATTTTGCAAAATTAATTAATTAATTAAAAGAAATACTAAAACAACACAGTATGATACACATCAAAGCAATAGTATATATAAATTTTTTTTGTCTACGTCAGTTTTGTTCTGTAATACAGTATTTAGAAAAAACTGTGCAGAACTCACCACTCTCAACTCCTCACAGAGTTTTTCTGCATCTTTTTTTGATCGAATCTCCTCATCCAGTCTAGACAAGAGAAGCAGGAAATATGTTTATCACAATTCACTGATGTTCACTTGTAWAAAAAGGATTTAAGCTAATTTATTTGAAACAAAATATTTTACTACTTTGATAATATCCTTCAAGAATCCTTTCCTTCAAGTATCCTTAGACAGATCCAATGACAGATAATCCATATATTCATTCATGCAATACACAACTCATTTGACTGATTTCTCCTCCTCACATTATTAACATGAGATTTGAACATGACCCTGTCAAACTATAATACTTTTTAAAATATTCCCATGTGTACGTTACACAGTATATTGTGAGAACTTTTTGAGTAAACTCTTAAAATAAATACTTCTAAAATACACTCACCGGCCACTTTATTAGGTACACCACGCTAGTAACGGTTTTGTGGTCATAAAGGGATGGGCATGGTCAGCAACAATACTCAGGTAGGCTGTGGCGTTGCAACGATGCTCAATTGGTACCAAGGGGCCCAAAGAG
>NW_013953197.1:195340-196917 GCF_001266775.1 Austrofundulus limnaeus
ATGTGATTGGCTGATTAGAAATTAAGTGTTAACGAGCAGTTGGACAGGTGTACCTAATAAAGTGGCCGGTGAGTGTATATAACAACTTTATCGCCCAAATCAAAAATCCCTTAACTAAATATTAATCTGTAAAATTAAAAAGGTCAATGGTGAAAWTGTTTTTGCTTCCAAGTTACTTAACCTAAACTGGACCTTGTTTCCWCTAAAATGTATTGATCTAAATTTCACAGAAAACCAGCTTTTCTTTAGTCTTTCCTTCAGTAAAAAGAAATGAAATAACAAACGCACACAAACAGACATGATTCTGAAGGCAGTAAATATTCACCACTTTTCTTAAAGAAACACATATTTGCCCCTCCCACCTTTTTTTTAGTTTGTCCTGTTCCACCTTGAGAGATGTTATGTCACTGAGTAAGTCCTTGTTCTCATTAACCAGCTTGCTCGTCTCCTCCGTTTGCATTTCAGTAATGCTTGTTGAGGAGTAACTYCGTAAACTCTCTACCTCCAAGGTCAGCTCCTTGTTCTGTAGCTTCAAGGAGCTGATCTTCTCAATGTAGGAGGCAAAGCGAGTGTTCAACAGCTGCAGCTGGGCCTTCTCATCGTTGCGCTTTTTCAGAAACTCCTCACTGACAGGGCCTAATGCATCAAAGTCTGACATGGCRATGAAAGAAATCCTGGTGCTCTTACTGGATGTGCTGCAGTAGGAGGTGGTTTGGTTGGAGAATACAGATAAGATTAAGGTGCAACAAATTAGAAGAACACAGAGAAACAAATACCTTCCCCTAGATATTTCCTTTTTTTAGTCAAAGCCTTCTCTCCTTTCTTCCTATTTCATACAGTTATAAGGAAAATTATGAAGACAGTTAATTTGTTTGCATGACAGTATTCATCAGAACTCTGTTTATACAGTACACATTTAGTCATTTTTAGATTTTTCACTTAAAGTAATGGGTAATAAAAGTAATCTGTTTTCAACCAGCTTTTGTGTTTTTGCTTAAATAAAACAGATCCAAGTCAAACTGTTCTCAATAACCCAGTGTAGCTTTTGCATGTCTGTGTCATGTTTCAATTTAAACTCAGCTAGAGAAATTCAAAACAAATGAACAAGAAATGTTTTTTTTCTAATTGCCTGAAAGGATAAAAAAAATATGGGGAAAAAAGTCAGCTCTTACCGTTTGAATGTTAGAGGAGAAACTCTGGGCAAATGTTGCAGCTCTGTGGCAGATGTGTTTGCTATATATGCTTTTTAATTGCAGGTAAAAATTTAGTCACACCCATGAAAAACTCTTGCTCCAAACTGTTTCACTTTCCTTGCCTGACATTCACTTTTTGACAAACGTGTTGAGCGAGCTACATTCAGGTTGATGCAGTTAAACAAGCAATTAATCCAGTTTAGTTTTTAGTGCCAGACCAAACCAAAATGAGAAAGTAAAGAGAGGCAGACACACAATGGTTGGTCCAGGTGTAGTTTATATAGGAACAAAGGCAAAGAAAATACATGGTAAGTAGAAATACAAACATGGGGCCTCATGCAAGAACCGTTCGTACGCACAGATTTGTTCTTAAGTTGTGCGTAC
>NW_013953197.1:197452-199354 GCF_001266775.1 Austrofundulus limnaeus
TTGAATCTGACGTGACATGTTCGTACGAACCCTTTGTACGAACAAAAGTAAGAGAAATTTAGGATAAGAATACGAACATGTTCTTGCATGAGGCCATGGAGAGTAGAGCATGTAATGGGCTTGACACACAGGAGGCGACATCTCTGCCTCTATGGAACTTGTATGATGAGGTAAGAATGTCTTGCCCTGCTCCAGCCAAGTGACCAGCGAAACTTGTTCATGTGAAATTTTGCACTCGTAGACGCACATGCAAACTTGCGACACGATATGTGTAAATTGAAAAGTTTTCATTTTTTGTTGCTATCGCATGGCATTACAACCAATCAGTGAAGGTTTCATTGACTGACCAATGAGCAGAGAGTATTCTACACACTGCAGTTAGCTAACACCTCCAGCATTATTTTAGCTCTGTCAAACGGTCCAGTTTTATAGGACACTTCACAATGTGATAACACAAAAAAAGCAGCCGTATGGGAATTTGATGGCGACAGGGAGAAGTTGTCTGATGTGTTTTTCCTTATAAAATTTTGTCTTGGTGTGTGTTTGTTTTTCAATATAATTAGCATTGCAAGATTTGTTAAGTTTACACGTGTAATACACACCATTCTTTTTATTACTTTTTTTTCCATCGACCAATAAACATTACAAGAAGCAGTACAATAAATAATCAAATTCCTTGAAGACAAATGACCTGAGAGCAAGATTCACATCGCTGCCATTGCTATTGCCTCCAGTGTGTTTGGTTTCACCCTGGTTGCGATGACAGCCATTAATCACCGGTGTTTGTCACTCTCTGTGTGCCGAGCCCATAAGACAGCAGCAGAGYGAGAAAATGTGACCAGTTTGTGTTCCAGTAGWCGAAGCAGCAAAACTAAGGTATAGCTAAACCCAAGCCAACCTTAACTGGAGTCTTAAAGGCAGACAGATTGACAGCCTCACAAACAATACAGGAAGTAAATGATTTTACAAGTTTGAAAATTATGTTTTTAAATAAAAATTCTGCAGCTCTCGCAGACCTTTTTAAACATGTTCCAGCTGATCTCATGTTAAGCTGTGACAGACATAGTAGCAGGCATGGGTGTAACAGGTACGGGACATGTCCCGTACCGTTCCCATGTCCGTTCCCTCTGTTCCCTGCACTTTTTACAGCCATGACAACTGTTTAATCTGTTATTAAGATGTGATAACTGTCATGATTCTTGCGTTGTGGTTCTTTTTTCTTTGTATTTTTCAGACTATTTCATTGTTTGATACTCTTGTTTTATTTTCTCATTTCCTGTTAGCTTTCTGTTTCCTGTAAYGTTATCCTCAGTAGCTTCACAGTGTTTGTCCAGCCTGCCACTCTCACCTGTCCATAAACTGTAATCACCCAGGTGCTTCCTCTCCCAATCATCCTCATTTGTATTTAACCAGTGTCATGTCTTCATTGCCCCAGTGGATCATTGCCTTTCTTGCTTCAAGCCTTGACTTCATCCATGGTCTTTTGCTATCACTGTTACTTTTAGTATTTTGCTGCCATGTCAGCTTCTTCCTTTTGTTATTTATTCTATAGTTTTTGTGGTTTCACTCAAGTCATTGAGTCTGCCTGCACTTTGAGTTCTACCAAATCGTGACAAGAACATGCTTTTCCGAGCTGTCTTTAAATGCACCATGCACTAATGCTAGTGTACACCTGTGGATTACCGGAGGAGACTGCTGCAGAGCTGAACCTTGAGGGTCAGAAACAAKCTAGAGCCAGAAAATGGCTAAAAAAATTGCATTTACTTATTTATTGAACTAGATACCGCATAGTGGTAACATAATGGCCCCCCACAAGCACAAATGCACCGAAACTCATAAGTCTTTATTCCTAAATGTAATGCTATTAGAGGCATCCCGAAATTGTAGTGGTTTGGGTGGGGG
>NW_013953197.1:202876-204165 GCF_001266775.1 Austrofundulus limnaeus
TGTGTGTGTGTGTGTGTGTGTGTGTGTAGGGAGGAGGCTGAAAACTAAAAGTTACATTCTGTACATAGGAGTGTCAAACACTGTTAATGGATCCTGAAAAGGAAAGTTAAAAAATATTGATGTGGTTCCTTGTGTCACTGTGACATCATTATTTAGAAATGTTAGAAATTAAGCTCCACCTGTAAACATCTTTTGCAGTTCAGGACAGCTTTCTGTCAGTGAGTTGATTTTTGAACTTTTTTTGCTTTAAGGTTTTTAGGTGTTTTTAATGAGTCGGTGTACTTGTGAACTCATCAGTTTCCACTCCATAATCTCCATTATTCTTCTCAGACACCTTGACTTTGCACCATCTCCAAGTACCTGGAATCAAACACAACACAAGTATAAACATTAGCATTTTTGCACACTGTTTTTTTATTATTTATTACTATCATGTTTTTATTGTTGTTGTATTTATTGTTTCTGTGGTTTATTGTATAACTGTTTTGAATGTAGTTTTAAATCTGTGCAGCAGTGCCCTTTAAAAGCAAAGCAAAAATTCTAACAAGACAAATAAYTGTGACTTGAAGTAATCTGGACCATTACACGCAGTGATTACCAGACTTCATCTCTTTCGCAGAGCTCTGGACAACATACAACATAAATTTTTGTAGTCAGAAATTTCAGTCTTCTTTTAGAAAATACTGTAAAATTTAAACAGATAATTAGAAATGAAACCTGCTCAGACCAAAGTCTGTTGCTTAAGGTTTTCGAACAGTGTCTGTCAATTATCTGCATAATCTAAGCAGACATTTAAAATTTGATGATGTTTGTGCAAAGTACACATTAAAACAAACATTAACCAACCCGCCTGTACTGTCAATCGCATTCTGAATGTTCAATATAGAGGGTGGGGCTTCCTGTACCTTGTAGACGGAAGGGCCACTATTTTTCTAGGGGTAGGAGCATTGCCCCTCCTGGCCACCCCCACTCGCAGCACCCCTGTTGATTGACAGATTTTGTTCTACAGAGGAATGACAGCTTGAGCCGCAGCACATCTCTCTGTTAGATGCCAGAGACAGAGATTTAGTTTGTGTGGTTCTAGGAGAGACAAGATTTGCGCCTGATTTGTGATCAGATACAGCGGGTAAAATAAGTATTGAACACGTCACCATTTTTCTCAGTAAATATATTACTAGAGGTGCTAATGACATGAAATTTTCACCAGATGTCAGTAACAACCCAAGCGATCCATACATACAAAGAAATCAAACCATAAATGTCCAGAAATGAAGTTATTTGTAATAATG
>NW_013953197.1:205551-207324 GCF_001266775.1 Austrofundulus limnaeus
ATTCCACATTATTACAAATAACTTCATTTCTGGACATTTATGGTTTGATTTCTTTGTATGTATGGATCGCTTGGGTTGTTACCAACATCTGGTGAAAATTTCATGTCATTAGCACCTCTAGTAATATATTTACTGAGAAAAATGGTGACGTGTTCAATACTTACTTTGCCCGCTGTATACAAAGCGCCACTGAGGTGATTTTTTTCCTCGTCACCCTGTCCACCCACGACCGCGCAAGCAGATCAGCTGACTGCTATGCAGTAAAGACCATGTTGGCAAGCCGGGAAATCCTCAGTAGACTAATCTACCCCTGAAGAAAGTAGTGGTGCAAGTTTTGACGGCTGGTCGTTTACAATAGCAGCTCCTGAGCATAAGTATTGGTGAGGCGGACAGAGGTTGTGCTTGACTTTTTTTGCTGTCCGTCATTTTGACTGACATGGTTAAAAAAAAATTCTGTCATGATAAATTTTTACCCGTCATTCTTTTTTTAAATGACTAAACATTCAACAGAACGTGCTGCCATGTTGGTTTTACAGCCTCATGACACAGCGCCTGCAGGATTTTATCAGAGAAAAACTCATCAGCGCACCTCACACAAACATGAGCGCAATACGTATGGTGGTGAAAAACAGCGTATCTGTTGCACACCAGGCCCAATGCGCACAGTATGATGCACACACAGTAGCTACGTTTACATGGACAAAAGTAATCGGATTAAATGGCCGTTCGGAAAAAAAATGCATCATGTAAACAGCCCGTTCAGATTATTCTGATCCGATTGAGCTCGATCCAAATGAATTTTTAATCCGAATGAAAAGGGTGGGTTATGCGATTGATAATCGGAATGAGATTCATGTAAACACTTAATCKGATCATCTTATTCTGATTGTAGAAAACTGACCTGTGTGCATGTCTGCTGACTTTTATTCACCTGGTGGGACAGCAGCGCTCCAGCTGCGCAGCACCATGCAGAACTTTTCCTCCTCGCTCTCTTAACAGATGAAAAGGAGGCAAACAGCAGACGTTGCTTCGCTAAAAATAAAAATAAAAAGCACGTATTGCTTCATCTGCAGGCTGCAGCTCAACCGAGGAGTAACGACGTCTCTACCTTTATTAAAAGCTGACAGGGTCCATCCTGAGCGCACAGAGGAGCTTTGTTTACGTTTGTAACACGGAAGTAGAGCTGAAAGTTTACAACACTGTGCATGTCYGGATTTTTATTCTGAATAAAACTCCTGTGCATGTAAACACTTTTCATGATCGAATTGTGTCCATGTAAACAGTACATTCGGATTATTTAATCTGAAYACATTTCAATCCGATCAAAAAAGTTTGTGCATGTAAACATAGCTACTGTCCCGCTTTTGACTCACGAAAAGTAAAAGTAGTTGGAAAAACACAACAAAACAACAGATTACAAACTGAGCTAATCAGGAGGAACTATTTTGTGAGGTGAATTAATTTTGCCATTATGAGTCGGCCGGGCCTGGTGGTTCAGGAAAGCCTCGAGCTCCGAGGGAAGAGGAGCTGACAGGGACAGTTCAGAAACAATTTGGGATGAGAAAAAAAAGAACTATTTGTAAACAGATTTTATACTGCCTACTGCTAACAGGTATATTCTGACAGAAAGTGCAGCTGTGATCTGGTTCTGAAGGACAGCTTTATAGTTGACAGTTCCAGGCTGAGTGATTTCTACCTTCTCCTCTCTGTCAACGCTCTCTGGTTTCATTTAAAAGAGTCGATCATCAGATATTGTCCAAGATTAACCTTCAG
>NW_013953197.1:207653-209567 GCF_001266775.1 Austrofundulus limnaeus
GTCTAGCTGAATACGTGCCGCAGCAACCAGTTCACGTGACCAGCAACAAGTGTCTGAGTGGTTTTTTTGTATTATGGTACGATGTGACTACTATAAGATCATTGGTTGGCTTGATGTGATGTTTTTTCTATGTGTGTCAATAAAAAGTGGATCACGTCCGCAAAACGTTAGAACTTCTTTTGTACCCAACTGCTGTTAAGTTGGACATTTGAACTTCTCCCCTTTGCGCAAAGTGACTCTTTAAAAATCTCACTGGTCTCTGGTTGTCATTGTTTAATGTTCGGGCGGGTTGTTGTGTTTTCTCTGAGTTCCTAGGTTAAAAATACCGAACAACAACTAATCATGGATCCCTTTGAGACTACTTTTGACACATATACTGTAGATGTTTGACAGAAAATACCTTGATTGGAACTTAGGGGTCATGAACTGAAACCACTAATGTTGGGGAGAAAAAAAATCAAGGAAATTGTTGCAGACAATTTTCTCTGACACAAACAAAAGGAATGCTGAGAACAAAATGTTAGACTCTATACATAGCTGTGTGAAACTCTGCTGATGGAATCTTGAGAATGAAAAGTAGGAACATGTAAAGTTGTTTCTTCATGTCACTTAAAAATGCAATAATTTAAGAATTTAAAAAATGAGGCTCCACCTTTTAATTGCAAACATTTATGTAAGGAATTTTAAATGCAAAACAAACCAAGTCTCTGGTAGGATGATGATGATTTATATTTAAAGTCCAATAATATAAACAAACAAAAACCCACTGTTGAATTTAGCCACAACTGAACTAATGTCAGATTTGATATCTTGGCCTGCTGASCTGACTGTCTCCTTCCCAATGTTAGCTTGCGAATGAGGCATAAACAGAATCTCATTCAGCTTTTTAAATAGTTAAGAGATGCAGAATTTGTATAAAGTAATTATTATATTGTTTTCGTACTTTTTTTTCAGTGACTTTTGGTCAACTGTACCACAAAAACGGCTGCACCGATCAACCTGAAATTTGGCAGGACTGTAGGTGAGTCTGACCTATACTGCACCAGCCAACGGTTTTACGATACACCCCATATTTGAGGAGGGGGCTGCTTTCAAAGTGGGGGTGTCTGGACATGCAAAATAGCTTATACAGTAACTCAGAAACTGTTCAACATAGAAGCTTCAGATTTCTTTTGTTGTTTAGCTCTGATGAAGCTCTATCTATCAGGCCCACCAATTAATGCCCCCCCACTCCCCGGACCCCCAATTTATCTGAAAAAGGGGTATCTGGACATACAAAAAGGGTTATAGCTCAAAAACTATTAAACATAGGAGATTCAGATTTCTTTGGTTGTTTAGCTCAGATGAGGGGCTRTCCATCAGGTCCAACCCACAAAAAAGACCCCCACCCAAACCATTACAATTTTGRGATGCACCTAGTAGCATGACATTTATTAGGAATAAAGACTTCTGAGTTCTGGTGCATTTGTGCATGCGGGGGTCATTATGTTACCGCTATGCCGTGTCTAGTTTTTTTTTCAGTGATATTTGGTCAAACGTAGCACAAAAACGACTTCACCGGTCAACATGAAATTTGGCAGGACTGTAGATGAGTCTGACCTACACTGCACCCGCCAACGGTTTTACGATAGACCCCATATTTGAGGAGGGGGCTCCTTTCAAAGAGGGGGTGTCTTGACATTAAACATGCTTATAACTCAGAACTGTTCAACATAGAAGCTTCAGATTTCTTTTGTTTAGCTCTGATGAAGCTCTATCCATCAGGCCCACCAATCAGTGCCCCCACCCCCCAGACCCCCAATTTCTCTGAAAAAGGGGTATCTGGACATACAAAATGCTTATAACTCAGAGACTGTTCAAGGAGCTTCAGATTTCTTTGGTTGTTTAGCTCTTATGAGGGGCTATCCATCAGGT